>NW_003546313.1:139554-156717 GCF_000090795.2 Amphimedon queenslandica | reverse complement strand
CATCATTTAAAATGGAAATATATCTACGGCCACAAGCACCTCTCGAAAGATCATAGTGTCTCCCAGACAGCTGTGTAACAGAATACCATCTACTGTCCCATTCATTGGTGTGAGAAAGAGTACTAGAATAGCACAGGGGAGCACCATAAGCCTCCTGCATTAATGTAGCATATTCTTCCCGATCCAAATAATGACCTTCTGAAGGATAAGAGCTAGGGGGAACAGGAAAGTCATTGATGTTGATAGAAGAAGGGGGAACAGAGACAGGAGAAGGAGTAGAGGGAGTTGGAGAGATTGAAGGAATGGACACTTGAGAGCACATGGTAGAGCACTTGACGGGCAATCAGGGACTACAGCAGGGGAAGATTTCTGACAGTTACCATCTTCTCCAGGAAGACTGGTGGTCCCAATGGAGTCCTTTGGTCAAGATGAGGTCCTCTAAGAAGTCTGGTAAGCATAGGAGCTCGTCTTCCAGTATAGCAAGGATGCAAAAGTTGTGGCAGCCATTTTGTACAGGGTGAATCCTACTTAGTAATCTACGGTGTTACTACTAATTAGAGAAAGTTAAGGAAAGTGAATAAGTAACCGTCAAGGTTAGTTATTAAGTGTGTCCAACAATTTCTGTTCTCTAGTACCATATAAGTTATGCCTAATTAACAGATTTGGCGCCAGGAATTAAAATAATTTAAGAAATGATTTGCTTCGTAATGATAGCTGTCTCTCAATAAAATAATTCCGATCTCATAGTCATTTAAGGAATAAAGAAAATGCTAATGTTTTTCATTAAAGAGACAGTTTTGGTTTACTTCTTTGAGTTAAAGTTCTTAAAAATTTGTGACTTTTTATGTCACATTTTCTCCCCCGCAACAATTTATTTAACAAAATCCAGTGATGCCAGATTTATGATCCATGAGATTAAAAATTGTGGCAGAGTAAACAGTCTAAATATATTGAAGAAGCAAGAAAGAAGTGTTCTCCATTAATTATAAGTGGCGATGGACAGGCTGACAGCCCTGGATTCACTACTAAGCATGGTAGTTTTAGAACAAAGGATTTAAATTTCAACCAAATTGTTGATATTGCCTTAGTACAGGTATGATTATGTTATATAAGATCTTACATTACTCAAAATTTAATTATTACAGAGTAGTGAAGTCACCAGCAGGGTTAGCATAAAAAGGACTCATTAGATCATTGAATTTTATTTAAGGTAATGGACTTGATATTAGAACATTGGACTGATAGACACATTGGAATTAGCAAATTTATGTGGGAAAAACATCCAAAAATTAATTATGACTTTAATGTATGGCTTGAAGCTAAATGTAAGTTATAATCATCATGCATTTCAGATTACTATATGCATGTAGCTTTAAAAAAGTTGAGAAACTACCCAAAGAAAAGGACTGTTGTATTGTAGGGGAATGGCCACGCAGCATGTTTAATCATTGATACTGGTCAGCAGGATCTAAGCCCAGCAGTAATGGCGAAGTTATATTAGCTAAATGGCTATCACTAGATAATCATTTACATAAACAGCATAAACACAGCAGTAACCATTTCAAAAAATGTGAACATAGTTGCATTTCGCTATCTAAAAAAGAAGTGGCTCAAGAGATGTAAGTCGAATACATGTACAATCATGTATAAACATTGTGATCATCTTATAGGCACTAAGGCTAGTCAAAAGCTAACAAAAACTATTGTGGACAAGAGGTTTTGCAATGCTGTCAAACAACTGTCACCAATTCATCAGACTAGTAATCTTGAAGCATTTCATAGTATCATATTGCGCTTTGCTCCAAAGCTAATAGCCTTTTCATATAATAGAACGCTAACACGGTAAATTAAAATGATACTAATATTATTTCAATTGCTATTATTATAGACAGAAAGTTGTTGCTATTCACTATAAAATGAAACCTACTGCAGACAGCAAAGTGAAACTAAAACTGGCGAAAGATATTGTCAATATCCTGTCTGAAGTACAAACAGGGTGGATAAATTGTTCGGAAAGTAATGGAAAATCCTACTCATGGTCAGTGCTGTACTAGCCAATAACAATTAATGAAACATCTTAACATATTTCCTTTACAAATTACATGAAAGAGCTTGTTACATTGGCCGAGCGACACAGAAAGAGATAAAGTAACAAGCACAGCGAAAATGCCTCCTCTTTGTGTCAATTATTAAAGACCAGAAAAATACGATGCCATTAATAAGCATAAGGGTAGACTTAATTTGTAAAAAAAGTTATATGATCGTAAAGTGATTCTAATGCCTTTGCCTAGCCAACCAATAATCCATCAAACAAACTGATGATATGCCACATATCAATAACACCTAAATTAATGCACACGAAGATTTAGCATGTATACATCAGATTACTTACTTGTTAATAGCTGCTGGTATCATAGTATTACCATAATATAGCCAATACTAAAAATATGCTGCATGTAAAACAGAAACATTCGAGAAAACAGCTTCATAACCTGGATGGTCAGTTATGCAGTGAACTTTGTCTTCCATTAACTGTTTTATCTTCAATTTGTGGCCTTTCAGAGCAGCAAACACATGATGCTGGCATGATTTGACAGTTGATACAATGACACCTGAAAGGACAAAAAATACACAAACCTATGCCACATGCACAGCCATCTTTACCAGTGTAGATTGGCTAGTCTAGTCTCATCTCCATGTTCTTCATCACTGTGGCTACTTGATGGAACATGTAGAAGTTTTTGTAGCATCAGATTCAATATTGTTCATTGGATGACATCACAAATATGATATGCCCCTATTTTTGCTTAAACAGGCAAAATATTGCTGCCACCAAAAAAAGTTGAAATGTAGCATGCAAAATGACGTGAAGAAAAATTTTTTTAAAAGATCTAAGTGCATAAATGTTTTTACTTGGTTTATAGATACTGTGGTTCGATTGTTAAAAAATGGAGCAAAAAAGCTTAGTTACCATATAACTAATTGCATAGTGATCTAATATAACGTTTGTTAGGATATATTTGCGGTTCCAAATTTTTGCAGTCATAAAACCTAATAAAATTATTCAATTAATTAATAGTTGCCATGACAATTGACCACATGTTTACATAGGAGAGAAGGTATCTCAGCTGTCATAATGAACAATTAGAGTACAATGGTTTGAAGCATCTAGCTCTATTTGTGGTCTTCAAGTTTACAGAGTCACATGGGAGCCTTGTATATGTGAGGAGCTGGTGTGTAGCCTACAAATGAACAATCCCTTTGAGTGGTATTCTGTGACTGTATACCATTCCAGTACTATTGTTGGGCCTGTCCCAAAAGTTATATCAAGGCGATGCCAGTTATTCTTCAAATAATGTCACAAGTGTTGTCACAGGTACTTAAAGGTACTCCAGTCATTAGGTTCAATTGCACGTCAAGTTTATTGAAGGGACTCCTGAACAAATTGCAAAAATTGACACTCTTCTATGAAGCATGAATAGCAGTGTCTGCTCTAATATCACAGAATAGTAATAAAATAAAAGTTAGTAAGTCCTAGTAATGTACATGTGTGTTTTGTTGGTACGTATGCAGTGGCGGATCTAGAAAAGGAAAAGGGAGATGGCAATGGCGCGTGAAGCGTACCAATTTTTGGCCACACCCCTTTCTTACTTGGCCATGTTACGTAATTCTCATGTAAATGGCATATTATTGATTACCATAAACATTACTATTATTATATCAGCGTAGCTAATTGGCTTAATCATCTCCCAACATGAAGGAAAAGGCCATTCTCCTAGGAAGTAACTATGCAAAGTCATCTACAGTAAATTTTTTTTAGAAAAGTAGCTTGTAGTTGAAGTAGTTGACTTCCTTGAGGCTGTAATTAAAACAAGTCCCAACCCACATGTTTAATATTAAACCTGTAAGCAACTGAAGCAAGGAAACATTTGGCTGCTTGAGTAAGAACAAGACTATAGACCTATAATACGCTAGATATTTTATTTGAACCCTCAGATATCTCCGTCACTATAATTTACAAAAATTAGAGGTGATAACTGAGTATATTTTCACATAAATATTTTTCAAAAAGCATTAAAATATTTTTATTTCTTGAACGGAGGAGGGTGTTGAGAGTTAACTATGCAATTAATTTATTATTAATTATTAATCATTTTGTGAGAATGCTCAGTTGAGTCATTGTTGTTTGAAGAAGAGATCTTTTGTGTAAAGAATCGAAGAGAATCTCCCGAAAGATCCTGATATAGACGCCCCATGTCCTAAAAAGAACCAGAGGTACAACATAGTGGACCATAACAGCAGGATAGATAGGCAGTGGGGTGAAAACACAAACCTTTTGATGTTGAGACGGGATAGAAAGGACTTGGTCTAGGACGGACTGACGCACTTGGCACGCAGTTGTTTAGTCAAATTGGGAGAAAGGTTGGAGTATAATTATTCATTCGTTATTCTTAATAGTTGTATTGTGTTTGAGCATTTGTTAGATCGGGAGATATCTATTATTTTGTATTTTATAAAATTAAAAATTTGGTCACGTGACAGCCATAATGGGTGATGAAGCTGCACTATTGAAGAACAAGGTCAGCATCTGTAAAGGTATCATGAGGTGATAGAGACGAGGCTCAAAGAAACAGATGACCTGTTAGCACCAGGGGATGTGGATCCAGTAAAGGTAACACGGTCGAAGATATCTATTAGTGAGAAGCATTTTGTCTTAAAGATGTTAGATGAAGAAATTATTGACTTAGTAAAGGATGATGCAGAGCTTGTACGAGAGATTACTGAATCAAATGAAAGGATTTATGAAGGTCTGGCATGAATTAACACATACTCTGATAATAAGAGTGAAACAGCCAGTGTGCCTGAAGCTACTAGTACTTTAGTGAGCAAAGCAAGACAGCCAGACTTCAATCTTTCCATTTTTAAGGGTGATATTACAGAATGGACTAGTTTTTGGGATATGTATAATGTCTCTGACCATACTAATTCGAGCCTTTCTCCAATTTAGACGTTTACATATTTGCGCACTTTATTGAGCCAGACAGCAAGTGCTGCTGTAGCAGGACTGACATTGTCAGAGGCCAATTATGATGAGGCCATTAAGATATTATGCGATAGATTTGGTAATCAAGAAAAGATAATAGCCAAACATATGGAAGAGTTGCTGCATCTTGACAGCTCTAACTATCATAATTTGAGAGCATTATATGATAAGGTTGAATGCCACACCAGAGAGCTTAAGACCTTGGGAGTGTCAGAAGAAGCCTATAATTATTTGTTACCTTCACTTATTGCGAAGAAGTTGCCTAGAGACATTGCCCTCTCTATTAGTAGAAAGATTCCAGAGGATGCCTGGAACCTTTCTAGTATAATGAAAGAGTTGGGTGAGGAACTCAGGGCAAGAGAACACACAGTTGATAAGACTGGCAATAATGACCGTAAGAATAGGGAATATTATAAGAGAAGTGAGGACAGGAGACATAAAGACAATGGTGCTAAGCGCCCTCCTGGTCCACCCACTACCACTGCTATGACAAGTCATACTAGCAGTAGTCGTTGTTGCTATTGTATGGGGCAACATGCTTTTGACATGTGCTCCAAGATCTGTACACCAGAAGAAGGAAGGCAAGCATTGAGAGATACAGGCCGATGCTTAATTTGCTTGAAGTAGGGCCATCTCAGTAGGACCTGCAGGTCCAGCGGCCAGTGTGGACAGTGTAATGGCTGGCATCATAGTAGTATTTGTTTTAAGGCAACTAAAGAAGAGAAACCAGCCTCTACTAATTCTGTTCCCCGTGATCCATCTGCTGCTCCTTTTAAGTCAACGTCACTTTTAGCAGATGATAAAGGATCTATTTGTTTGCAAACGGCTCTAGCTTTTGTCTATAGTCCTGACAAGACAAAGTGTATCAATCTTAATATAATTTTTTATAACGGAAACCAAAGATGTTACATCACAGAATGGGCAAGTGAGAGATTAAGACTTAGTTCTATTGGGCAAAGGGAACTATTTATTTCTACTTTTGCTGCCCGCAGGAGCAAAAAACAGATATGCAATATAGTTAAGGCCATATAAGAATTGGTAAGCGGAGAAAAATTGTTGTTGTTGCTGTTGACTACTTCAATTATTTGTGAGCCTATAATTTGTCAGTTGTCAAATAAGAAAGCTCAGCAGTATCAGCATTTACACAACATTGAATTGGCTGAGCCAGCGTGTAAAGGGGAATTGATCGAATATGATATATTAATCGGATTTGATCATTACTGGGACATCATAACGGGTGAAACTATAACAGCCCTAGTGGTCCCACTGCTATTTATTCCAAATTTTATCAGGGCCAACAATGTTTGATTATACTCCAGGTGTAACACACATTACTCACTGGTGTGAGAGCTATTGAGGACAACCGCTGTTTAGATGAACAACTTATAAGTTTTTGGGAGTTAAAGTCATTGGGAATATCAGATCAAGAACTAACTCTGTATGATTAATTCAAAGATCACATTACATTTGATGGAAAGCGATATGAAGTTGTACTGCCCTGGCGTGATCATGCTACTTTACTCCCAGACAACTATGATTTGAGTCTCAGCTGACTGAAAGGCTTGTTGAGAAGAATGAGGCAGGACCCTGATTTGTTACAAGAATATAAGTCTATCAGGATCAGATAGAGAATGACATCATAGAAGTAGTGGAAGATCCAGACATATTGGAGGGTGAACGTGTTCAATATTTGCCACATCATGCTGTGGTCAGAAGAGATAAACAAACAACAAAATTGTGTTGTCTCTGATGCTTCAGCAAAGTCAAGTGGGCCATCTCTTAATGACTATTTGCGCGTAGGCTCTAAATTTAATCAAAGGATTTGGAGATTTTAATTCGATGTAGATGCCATAATAATGGTTTTATTGCTGAGGTAGAAAAGGCCTTTTTGATGGTTCAGGTCATGTTAGAGAGAGAGATGTTTTGCATTTTTTGTGGGTCGCTAACCCCTTTCAAGATCCTTTGAGTATGAAGGTATTTCCATTCAAGTGGGTGACTTTTGGTGTCACAGCCAGCCCCATTTTATTGAATGCAACTTTGCGCTACCACATTGAAGGTTTTAAGGAGGATAATCGCAGACAAGTTATTGTGCTCCATTAATGTAGATGATGTGATTAGTGGTACTAGCAGCAAGGAAGAGTCGTTTGAGACCTTTCTATGTTTTCTTGATATGCTAACCACTGTTGGATTTAACCTAAGAAAGTATGTATGCTCTGGTATGAGCCCTGAAGTAGGGGGGAGTTTCATAAGGTATTGCATGTTAATTGGATGACAAAAGATGATGAATTTTTGATTGATTTGTGAAGTATTGCAGATGAAACTAATATGCATAATCCCACTAAGCGACACGTATTGAGTATTGTTAGCAAGATTTATGATCCGATTGGTTTTGTATCACCCGTTACCATATGTTTAAATCCATTTTACAAGGATTGGATTGTGCGAAAGTGGGATGGGATGAAGAAACAAGTGGTCGTTTTTTGGATTGTTGGACTGAGCTTATATCTACTATTCATAACAGTGAGCCAGTTACAATACGCATGTGCTGTTTTAGTGAGATCAATGCTGTTAGACAGTGTAGACTTGTTGGGTTTTGTGATTCTTCGGTCAAACCTTATGCTGCTGTTGTATACTTGCAAGGTAATGATTCTGATCAGAAGATGTCATTTGTTGTGTCTAAAACTCGTGTTGCACCAATCAAACACCAGACTATTCCCCGTCTTGATTTGCTAGGAGCATTACTACTTGCTCAATTGATTTCCAGTGTGTATGTGGCATTGAAGATGGAGATGAATCTATTGCCTTCTGTATGTTATACCAACTCAAGAGTTGCCTTATATTGAATTAAAGGTGAAAGGAGAGTGGAAACCATTTGTATACAACCGAGTAAAAGAGATTAGGGAGAGTGTACCAAATAACCATTGGAGGCATTGTCCTGGAAGTATAATACAATCCTGTGGACATTCCCTCTCGTGGCACAATGGTAAGAGAGTTACTTCACGAAATGTTACAGTGGAATGGCCCAGAAGAGTTCAATGATTGTTTAGATAAAGATGATCAAGTTGCTGAAGAATGTTTGACTGAACTGCGGGCTTCTGAGAAGAAAGAGTGTGGATTATTGATCAGTGACATAGAAGGCGTCTCCAGTATTATGGATATTGCAGTTATGTCAGACTGGTTTCGGTTAAAGCTTATGTCCTAAAATTTATTGGATTAATGAAACTGAAGCTGAAAGACTCCAATGGTTTGTTGTCAACAGATCTTGGTGTTCTTAGGGATAAGGCAGAAAGCCTGTGGGTGAAGGAGACACAGAAGCAGCTGGTAGCTGATAAAAGTTTTAAGCAATGGAATGCTCAGCTGCAGTTGTTTGTTGATAGAGTTTGGCGTTGTGGGGGAGATTGTCTAATGCTGATCTTCCATATTACACAAAACATCCAATTATTCTGCCTGGAAAAAAATCATGTTTTTGTGCTTTGTGTGCTTAGGTCACATAGTAGAGTGTTTTAAAATGGAGTGAAGGAAACACAAAATGAGCTACAAGCTCAATATAGGTACTCAGAGCAAGAACTCTTGTCAGGAGATTAATACACCAATGTGTATTACGTTGAAAGTTAAATGGACAAGCTTATGCTGTCCCAAGGATGCCTCCATTACCCCCTCTCATGGTAACAGCAGCCACCATTTTTTTATACCAGCATAGACTTTGCTGGACCCTTATTTGTTAAGAATAGTGAGTATGAAGTGGGTGGAATAGTGTGGTTGTCGTTACACATGTTGTATTACTAGGGCAATTCATTTAGATGTATTACATAACATGTCTTTTGAGTTTTTCTATAGGTCATTTAAAAGATTTATAGCCCGGAGAGGTCTACCTCAAAGAATTTTATCAGATAATGTGAAGACATTTAAGAGAGCTGCTCGATTACTCCGAGAAATCATGGAACACAAAGATTCTAGGTACTGCTTAGCTGAGTATATAATCCAATGGAGCTTCAATATTGAGAAATCGCCTTGGTGGGGTGGAGTTTTTGAAAGTTTAATTTGCTCAATTAAGAGGTGTCTTAAGAAGATCACAGCTCAGACATGAGAAACTGCTCACAGTTATTACTGAAGTTGAAATGATCAACTCCCGACCTCTGTCTTATATAACCAAAGATGATTTAGAGGAACCAATCACACCATCTCATCCGTTAGTTGGTCGCAGACTTATTAGTCTTCTTGAGCATCTTTGCTGTGATGAGGAGGAAGAATTTTCTGTTACTCCACAATTGCTGTCAAGGAGAATGTCTTTTATTAGTCAAACCATTGGTCAATTTTAGATCCGTTGGAAGAGGGAATATCTCTTAGAGCTCCGTGAGACATATAGATTGACATTTTGACAGATATGTAGCTTGTGCTATGGTTGTATGAACTCGATGCTTACAAGAAGTCACACTTGCAGAAAAATGTGGATCAACTTGAGGAATACTCCTCATATGATTTTACGTATTTGTCTGTTGAAACATTTAGGGATGAGAAAACTCTGACACTAAGAGGAAACAGTTCATTCATTTTAACACCAAATAAAGATAATGATACAACACCGAATTTTGAGATCAAGGATGAGGATAATACTGATGTTATCAATGATGTCAGGATCATAGGGACGCAGTATTGTAATCTGTATTGGGGCTGCATTAGTTGTGGAAGGAAACTTGATTTAGTTAAACACGAGTACTGTAAATGCTCAAAGTGTCACGTTGTACAAGAGAGAAGCATCATTTAATATCCTGTTTGCAGCTGCAGCTGCACATAAGCTATTGACAGCCTGTACTCCAGTAATGAAAAGTCTACTAGGAGACAGCATTGACAATGAAGTTGAACAAAGTCTTCTGAAGATAAAGGACCTGATGGTCGTAACATATTCAGAGACATGATTACATTAAATCAATAGTTATATCCTCCAAACCAGTTTTGTAATGTATGCTTTCATTATGTATTCTTTCATCATTAAAATTAACATTTTTCGTTTAATCTTTTGTCATTTACTAACAATTATTCTATATCAAATAAATTATTATTAAATTTAAGCAGCAGCATTGAATTTGGCATCAATACCATTTAAGAATAGAAAACAAAAAGCAATGTGAAGTCAAAAATAATTCAACTAGTGTTATTAACTTTTAAAACAATAAGAAATGTGGGCAACAATAGAAACAAACAATAATTTATGTAGTGGTATGATTGACTCCTTTTTACATTTTAGCAAATAAAGAATGTTTAAACTTAGAGAGGGAGGCAAAATCAGCCAAGCACATTGACTGTAAGCTTTGTGGTCTGTGTTGATATCTATCTGTAAGGTTTTTCATAAAAACATTAGTATCATTATCAGCTAAATTAAAAAGCAATGTGTCTTCTTTTAATTGTGCTATTCTAAATTCTTTTGTATTTGTGTTGATAAAGACTACAGTTCTACTTAGCATTTTTAAAGGCAATGAAAGTGTTTTGTAGACTACCTCTTGTGTGGGCACATCTCGGTTTGACAAGAAGGCATAGCCTATTCTACGAAGCTGAACAGTAAAATCTTCGTTCCTAACTTCTTCAAAAACAGAATGAAGCATTTCACTCATTGACTTTTCTGCCTTCATGATGTATGAAGCAACATACATCATGCAGGCATACGCATTTAGGACATACTGGATGTCCATAATTACTCCCCATGACTTCAAGATAGCAGTACTATAATTATTGATGTTACATTCAGATGGTTCTCTTTTTAATACAATAATGTTACCTCTAGTGGAATAAGTTATTGCCCTTGAGTAATCTGTTGGATCAACTTCAGCCAATCTTAGCAAATTAGTAAGACTGACATCAGTTCCATGAACTAAAATTTTACGTACTTTTGTTAATGTTTTAGAAGCATCATTAGAATTGTCTTCAGTTGTTGGACTTGTAATTAAAGTATTTTTACTCGGAGGATGAGGAAATTTGAACCGACAGTTCTTGTTCCTACAACAATCCGAAGAGTGTTTTTGTTGCTGCAATAAAAGAACATGTTCCTTCAATTTTTCTTCTTCATGTGGTATCGAACAAGTTACATACTTATCTATGAACTCACAAACTAACTTGTTATCGTCAATTTCAAACTTAGGGGCTTCTTCCACCCAAATGAAGGTATGAGCATGAGGAGACCCCCTAAATTGGAATTCAATTCTAATTGAAAAATCAACAATCTTTCCTAGAGGTTGTGCTGAAGATTTTAAAAGATTATTTAAAAAAGTACGTAGCCAGTATTAAAAATGATGGGCAGCAGTAACAGTATTACGTCTGATCCAATTAGATTTATCATCAAATGACAGTCTGCTTATTTCTTCATTAGTGTATGTAACACTGTGCTGCCTAGCTATAACTGAAATTAAATCAAGCCACATCATGTCGGCAGCTGTTAACGTAAGAAACAAAGTGGGAGAGCCTAACTGACATACCATTGCAAGGAGGTCATAAAAAGTATGCTGATAGGATGCAGGAGATCCCCTGACACTTTTAAAATGCATATGCTTTGTCATTACGTATGTTTTCACTGATCACTGCTCAATTTCGTGCCTCACGAGCTGTGAGGTTACTACTTAGCTTTTGCCGCTGTCATAATATCAAGAGGGTGCTGTCCTTCATGGAATAAATTTGGGCTTCTACTTCAGGATTTAGCGGCAATAACATGCTTGCCACTGCAGCCCCACCTGTTATTTGTCTTAAATGCTCATCTCTTTCTCAAATTGTGGCATCATCAAGTGTATCAGGATCAACATCATTGTTAGAATTTGAACTAACTACAGTTGCAACACCATCAGTACAAGTAGACCCTATTAAGTTACTTGTAGTAGATACATTTGATGACTCACTAGCTAAACTATTAGTGCTAGAGATGGCCAACATAGTGTCATCTGACCTATATATATAGTATCTATAGTGCTGCCACTATTTGGGGTAACAGTGACAAGGTTTGAACCAAGTGTTGTGAAAATTTTTAATTTAGTAATTTACATATTACTTAACCTGAAAATTGTAATATGATCACCTTAAGTCAGACAAGGAGGCAATAACATGGTCAAACGTTGTCTTCTGTACAGTAATACTTTTTGTAGCAAACTGCGAGTCCACCTGGAAAAATTAAAGTTTAGGATTGGTGACGACCCAAATGCCAGATGAAGCTGTAGATTGTGCTGGAGGTTGAGAAATATTAAGGGAGCCACCGCGAGATATGACTGACAGGCGACAACAGCAAGACGTCTCTAGTAGGTATTGTGAAGAACTGGTCACCAAATGTTGCGGTTAGTAAGCCCAGATAAAATAAGTTAACAGAAAGTTTGGTTGTCAAATTGTTGTCATCCAATAACATAGCTATAAAATGGACAATAATTATAACGATATAAAGAGGGTAGTCACACATGACATGGAGGAGAGAAAAGAAAGAGCAAAAGAACAAGTGTGTGTTATGCACAGCATGAAAATAATAATGAATATTAATAATGATAACTAGAAACAATGTAGAACATCCATGGGCTCAGCCTCATAGATTATTAGCTAGAAAAAAGCAGAATCTCAACCTTATGTTGCTGCTAGAAAACTCCTGACTTGTTTTTTACTTTAAGCCTTGCTACACTGTCTTGAGTTAAAATAGCCATAAGATATAAATAGGCTGGCCAATTCAGTGCAGTCAGTGACAAAGGTGACATTTGTTTGATTTTCACAGTTTATCTCAACAAAAAGGAGTTTCATAGTTACTTAATTGCACCTGTAAACTTTTCAAGCAGTTGGAGAAGTCTTTGGACAGTGTTTTTCCTTTATCTTGTTGCTAGGAAGTAGGAAAATCATGACTTCTGATTCCTGTGTGGTGATCGCCATTTTATTTTTATTCGGCCACTCCCACTTTCAATGAAATATTGAAATTTAGAATCTTTTGCACTGCAAGGCTTGTGCGGATATATAGAGGAGATACGGAATACATATGTGTACATACATACATACATACAAACAAACTCTACTCATCTTAGTGGGCTTTGCCCAATAATAGTAATGATAATAATCTTCCAGCACCTTTCAGTCTCTTTATGGAGAGGTAATACTGCTATTTGGGTTGCTCGGCAGCCCTCTCTCGCATCCCACATTCACGGTTCCCTTTAAGGGACTCTGTTTCAGTTGTTTCCTTTTGTTGTTGTTATTGTTGGTGTTTTTTTGTTTTTTTGTTTGCTTCTTGTATCTTTCTGTCACCATTTTAATAATAACAATAATAATAATAATGATACTAATACTAATAATAATAATAACAATAATAATAATAATAGTAATAGTAATAGTAATAGTAATGGTAGTAATAATAATAATAATAATAATAATAATAATAATAATAATAATAATAATAATAATAAATAGCTACCACCAGGAGACAGATGCTGTGGCCCCAATGCTGTTTGTAAGAGCTGTAGATGTGTCAAATCAAAAAAGAAATGCTCTTATTGTCTAGAGCTTGTCTAAAATGATCGTTAAAAATCGGTGAACCAGCCATTTCATTCAGCCACATTTTTTATCTTCATCTTCATCAAAAAGTCCTGTCAATCCAGTTGTTGGTCTGTATCGCAATACTGTTGGGCACCTTTATTTCAAGGGCTGTAAATTTTGTGGATTTTTTTGTCACGGATTTAATTTTGCAAATTTATGCCATCTGCTATCTTGTACCGTATTAATTTGATTTTCACGAAAGTAAATTTCGTCAATCTTAACAAATGGCAAAATTTACAACATTTATAGCCCTTGAAAAAAAGGCCCCCTACGGTACAGTATTGGCTGCTGATACAAGGATAATTGTTACACCAATCAACTACAACAGTCTATGTGCAAGTCCATGTGCCATCAGATCATTCTTCAAGTAAGGAATGTGATACTGTGACTACTGTATTATACCATCTGCCGCCATTTTGTTAATTTTAGAAGCATGTGCTCCAAAATTTGGGTGTGGCCACACATGCTCAGATCTTCAGCTTTGGAAGAAGCAAGATATTTTTTAACTAGCTATGCTTGGAATCAATTGTAATAGTTTAGTGGAGGTTTCCAGCTAAGATAAAGTATTAATCTAACATGTTACTGTTTTATCAAGTGTGTCAATTTATTATAATTATTAAAAAAACAAACAGTTAATTAATGTTATTATATGCAATGATAATATAAACTTTACAACAGCCTGGAAAAACAGGAATAGCTACAACATTGCAGGAAAGATAAACACTCTCAGGTCACAGATTCTTGAACTTGAGTCAAGACTTGTATTAATTTCACTTGTCATCAGTATAGTTGATATTCCTTCAGGATATCTATTCAATGCTGTCTGTCATGAATGATGTCAAGTCATAACAATGATAGTAATAAAGAAAATTATTGTTTGTGTAAAATCAACAGTTATCACAATTGCATCTGAAGAAATATTAGAATTATTATTAAAAATAAGAACATTAAAAACTTATGAAAACAAAATGAAGTAGGATTCCGAAAGACCAACAAAAATACAAAATGAAAATTCTACTCGTGACTCAAATTCTACTGTACATTGCAAGGTGATTGGTAATTCTTACATATTAACATGTAAAGTACAATGTAGAGTAGAATTTGCGTCACGAGTAGGATTTTCATTTTGTATTTTTTGTTAATCGTTCACAATCCTACTTCATCTTGTTTTTTATGTTCTTGTTTGTATTAAACAGATAAGTGTTAATTGGAAGATTAAGGCATGGAAAACTTTTTGATATACAACTGATTGAGCTACCTCAGGATTCCATATGTCTGTCTGTACTGAAGGAACTGTTCTACAATAGATTGGTACTATGCGAGTAAGATAATCATTGCTTAGTAATAAATAGGTATTTTGTTGTTTGAAGAGAATCTATACGTGTCTTTTGAAGTTTATTGCTTCTTTAACTTTAGAAGCAAGAAATACACGGTACATTTTTGATAAAACCGGACAGTATACACACAGACCATATGTGACCATAATTGACAAAAGGGCCCTTATGGCGGATTTTAAAATTGATAGTTATAATGGAAAATATCAACCTGTGAGTGCTTTGTTAGACAATCATTGTTTCTAAAAGTTTCATGGTAACTTTTTGCATCCTGTGGAGTAATTTTATGATAACTGAGGCTCAGGAAGTTGGATTTCTTAGGCTAGAAAGACAAATTTCACTACCCGCCATAAGGTACCTTTTGTCAATTATGGTCACATATTAGTGACCTAGATTTTACATGTCCTGCTATTTGACATGTCCTGCTAGTTTCCACTTTAAATCTGCATCTTATTTGTTTGTGATACTTACTCTTTGTATGCTTACCATAATTTACCGCTTAAGTATGTAGATACTCCCTCTCCCTTTCTGCTCTAGACAAACCGACCACATTTGTGACATTTGTTTAAATTTTTATAGCACATTATGCTAATGACAGTCTGTGAGAAATTTTTAAAGTTACATACACAATAATAATTTAAAAAATCGGTCATGTACCATGTGACTTGTAATGACAATATGACAGTTGAATACAGGGTGTTGGCAAATATTTGATGCTGTATCATCATTGGGTGGCAGCTTTTTAACGTATCAGTGATAAAGGTCACTAAATTTTAGAGATGTGACACACTGTGTGATAGTTGTTGTTCAGATTGCTTGAGAAACTCTGATTGTAGCTACTTGCCGTACCACACTTTGTGTCGCAGCTGTTGTTGCATTATACAGAGTGTCAGATTGTGGTAGTAAAGCTACATTTATTAGCGACATACTCTACCATGTTTTGTGTGCCAGCTTTGTGTTGTGCTGAGTCTATTATTGTAATACATCAACATGCGTGGAACACTTTGGAGTAGGATTGTGCTGAGTAAAATGGTAGTAGCATAACAGTGCTACAGACTAAACCACTCATGTACAAGCATACTAAGTGTTTTGATGTGTAACATACTTTATGTGTCAAATGAGAGAAAGAATTAAATGTAATTGTTACAATGTGCTGCTTACGTGAGTTACTACTAGATTGACCTTGAATGTGAGACTACCTCCTCAAGGTTCAGTTTAAGATTTATTGTATCATATGCAATCCAAGTTTGGATGTATTGTAAAATGAATGTGAAGTGTCTCACTTTGACAAAAAATATGTTCATTAGATAGTGCTTCGTTTATCCATTTAGGAGGCATAGTAATTGGTGCTTTGTAAAACAAACTGCATCTTATTTGTTTGTGATAGTTACCCTTTGTATGCTGATCAAAATTTGCCACTAGATTATGTAGATGCTCCCTCTGCCTCTGTTGTAGACAAACTGTCCACATTTGTGAATTTTGCCTAAATTTTGGGACCACATTTTGCTAACGGCAGTTTCTGAGGAATGTTCTTATGAATGTACACAATAATAATTAAACATACTGGTTATGTTCAATGTGCCTTGTATTGAGCTTGTACAATGTATGTCAGTTGCAGATCTAGGAGGGATTCCGTCGGTTCGGTGCAACCTCACTTTGGTGCAACCTCACTTTGGCAGAAATTGGTCTTTCTGCCGTAACTTTGCAGTGGACGAGCCAGTGTCAGGATGGAAGGAGATAGAAGAGGGAGAGAAAGAGGACTGTATGTTAGGACAAAATATTATGGAGGAACTGAACGAAAATTTATTTTTTGATAATTTAAAAATACCAATAATTGAATTAATAATGGTAGCGAACTCTAGCCTGAACATACCGCTGGCCTAAGACCGAACGGTCTTAAGAAATCAGAATCAATAAACAATAATAACAATAGATCAGGCTCAACACACATGCAATAGATAGATGTAATACATATGAGAGAGAGAGGGTATTGTACTATAATCATACATTTGATGTTAGGATAATTCATTCATGATCAGGGGGGACCTCTCACTGTATTGAGCTCTTTGATTTGCTTGATTTTTAGATAATAGAAGAGGTAAGGGTGGCTCAATCGATGTTGAGAGTCTTCACTCAAAATTCTAGATTTGATGTACTCAGCAAAATTTAGCTTCACATTTCTGTGATGATACTCTCCAAATTTTCCAGTTGGAAACAGAGTAGGAAAGCACATGACATCTAAGGTAT
>NW_003546313.1:101647-139544 GCF_000090795.2 Amphimedon queenslandica | reverse complement strand
GGTCCGGGAATACACTGCCGTTTGACACCCTTCCCAGACTTATGATCGTATAACATACCTCAAGTATTACCTATTACGCAATGAAACATGATAATGTATAGAATGCAAGGCATACCGTCATTCTTCTTGGATCTCCCATCATCCTTTTGCCTTTGGTCTCACTATTTACTGATCGTGATTGACGCTGTTTATGCATATCAGCCAATTCCTTTATACTTTCCTGAAATGAGTCATCTAATATAAATATACAAATCAATTAAAATCTAGTGTGCTTTATCTGGCTATGTATATTATGTAGAAAGGTACATATACATGTAGGTGTGGCCAATGTTTCACTATTTTGTACATTGACAATTGAACATAGTAGGATATGATGATTCTGGCATGCCTTTGGTTATTGTAAGCCAGCCATTTTTAGACCGCGCCCATTAATTTTTAATAATTAAGATTACATGGTACATTTATAGGAGCCGGGGACAGTGATCTCTGCCAACGTCCACTTGATGATGTTTAAAGAGAGGAAGGAGAGCCAAGAGGTGGGTCAGTGCAAGACTAAAAATAAAATAAAATTGCATTGTAATAATTAAAAAATAACAAAAGGTTTCTTATGGCGCCACAAACGTCGCAAAATAGCATGCTGCCCAACTCAACTTCTTGGCAAGTAAAGAAAAATGTTCCTCTAACGAAATAAAAGTTTCCAGAGAAAGTATTTGCTCCTCCTGCAGAATGTGACACGTTGCAGAGGAGACTTAAGAGCTCTTCAATAAAGATAAAAATGGCTTCTGTATAGTTCCACTCAATCCACTGGAGGTTCCACTCATGACTTTCCAAGTTATTGAATTTTTCACGGTTTTTCAACTATCCTCACTTCTCAATTGATTTCAATTAAGCAAGCCACGTGCAAAACAAGATCACATGATTAAAACGTGATCCTGGAAAGTATAGGGTGTGGCACAAGTTGGACTATGTCCACGTCCAGAGTCTTTAACGTGCGTGCGCATGAACGTGAACGAGAACAAGCCTGTCACTTTCGGCTTCTGTAGTTAGTAAGTTAGTAAGACCAAAGTCAGACTCAGATCTGCATCTGAGCATGCGCAACCACACCTACATTTTAAGCTCATGCTTCTACTTATTTTAATTAACAAAATGGCAGAATAAGATATGGTAGGCTAGTTTGTGATTAAGAGAGCAACCCTTTCTCTTTGATAGAGTTATTTAAGAAGTTGTGGACCTGCGCATGGCCAGCTGAAGTAGAATAGTGTAAGAATTAGCCTTGAAGCGTTGATCAAAGACTACGATACCCCTGCTTAACTGATTGACAGGAGATGAAGACAAAAATTAGTGGACTGAACAAAATAGCCCGTTTGCCGATTTTTCACTTCCCCTTAGATAAAGTTTGGAGCCACGCTAGTGGTACCAATGGAGTCCTCTGGTCAAAATAAGGTCCTCTAAGAAGTCTGGTAAGCATAGGAGCTTGTTTTCCCAGTATAGCAAGGCTGCAAAAGTTGTGGCAGCCATTTTGAAATGGGGTGAATCCTACTTAGTAACGCTACCGCGTTACTAAGAACAATTTTTATCATAAAGCCACAAGTCAATATTATTAATCATCTCTTGCCATGCACTATTTACAGAACCATTCACCGTTAGGAATGGTGCTTATATCCACACAGTCAAAGTGAAACCACTTGTATTGACAATTTCTCCCATCACATAAAATCATCGTTCCATATTCTGGTTCTCGGCAAAAGCAATAAACTGCTTCATCTTCATGACTAGAAACATTGCC
This sequence comes from Amphimedon queenslandica, assembly GCF_000090795.2. Taxonomy (NCBI): domain Eukaryota; kingdom Metazoa; phylum Porifera; class Demospongiae; order Haplosclerida; family Niphatidae; genus Amphimedon; species Amphimedon queenslandica. The sequence continues at coordinate 137,758 of NW_003546313.1, read as the reverse complement.
ACATGACACTGTAGGATCCTGTGCTCTACAGACGAGTTTTCGGACAACATACTTTTGAAAAAGTATTCCAGCTCTGGCATAAGCTTGGCTTTGAATGAATCATCAACAGGAACAGTTTCTATATAAAAACCAGCTGTTGTCCAGCACACAAAATCACACTGACTTTGATGGCTAAGGTACAATTGCCCTTGCACCTGAGTATAGTATTCATGATCTCGTTACAACTGTAAGTCATTCTGATCACTGTACTAAAGAAAGAACTTTGAATCAACAATGTCCTCTGGTTTTGAATTCCAATGTTAATATGGACACTTTATCTCTAGTAAACAAACTCCACAACAAGAACAGGATGCCAACCTATCTGGGCTAGTCTCGCAAACCAGACCATTTCTCAGCCTACTGTCATTGGGGTGGACGGCGGGGAAGGGTCTGGTTCACACAGTGATAGTAGTTTGTTCCACGCGCAGAGATTCCTGCGGACCAATCAGATTCAGTTTTCCTTAACACGTGACCACATGTCACATGAATTTTGATTATAAAATATGGCGTCTTTTCATAGGACACAGGAAAAAGTGGTTGAAAAAGAAGCTAGAGTGGTAGCACGAAGCGTGTCTTTGATTCTGAGGAAGCATTTTAGTGAAATATAACTAGGTAATAAGCTACAAGTTGGTAGGATGCCATAAAACATGCAGTGAGATGAAATTTTAGTGTGGTTTCACAAATGATATTTTCATTCCTGAGTTACACTTCTTTCTTTCTCATTTAAGGTGTATTATTGTACTGTATGATTATTTTAAAACATTTTTACTAATGAAATTGTAACTAAAACTAGATTAAATGACAAATTTGGAACACACCGACTGTATTTGCACACTTCTTGCTACAAATACTACATTACTGGAAGCAATGATTGTTTATTGACCTGTGGAAATCAAATAAGTTAGCATTTTACAATTGCAATGAGAGTTACAAGACTTACAATGTTGAAGCACTCTGACACATTGCATTACTGATTTCTTGCTGATATTTTAGGTGTGGATTCTAATCTTCAAATCCTTTCTTTCTCTTCCAACGTCTAAGATGCACAAAATTAGTAGGATTTTAGTTGTTTGCAACTTCTTGCTTCATCACACACATGAAAACACGTGTGTTGGGCGTGGCCTTTAACATGTGATATATTCCCTACGTCATTACCCACGTGGGTATTATTTCGAACAAGAAGAGGTAACTGTGTGAACCAGACCATTCCCACGCTGTCCATTCCAATGACTGCAGGTCAGGAAATGGTCTGGCTCGCGAGACTAATCTGGGCTTGCCCCAAGATACGAATATTTAGGATCAATGATAAGACCAGAACTTAAAACTTTGAAGTCCTCATGTGTCTTCATCGTTTCTCTAGTATATTGTTCTATTGCAGTGGCTCCTTCTCTCTGCCCCACTTTAATGATGGCACATTTTCAGATATCTTGTAATACTGCATTATACTTTTGATTATTGATAATGGGTAACGTCGTCCAGTACCTTGTGCATGTTGGAAGCAGGTATTTGTCCAGCCCCATGATCATACAACAGCTTAGATAGCGACTGTTCCATGGTCTCTAACTATAATTTATCAGCTGCTGACTGGGTCATCTTTATGGAATTAAATAAAACTTGTGATATGTGCTCCTTTAACGTAGATGGATCGTATAAAGAAGTAAGGAGAGGTAAGTCAACATTTGTGGATTCTTGTGACAAGTCTTGTGCTAACATCGATATGGAATTCGAGGATGAAACAGCAGTTGTTGGTGGTTCAGTTGATTCAGGACTTGACTCAAGGGAATGAAATGATTGTGCCAGTGTCACATACAATTGGCTGCACAAAACCTGGAACTACAGTGAATATTGCAGCAAAAGGAAGAACAGAATGTATCTGTTCTAAAAGAAATTGCCGGCGTAAATTTGTTGGAGAAACAACATCAACAGCTGATGATTTATTACTTGTTTTATTTTGGCTGGATATAGTCTCACTTCTTTTCCTTCTCTTAACTGGATTGTAGAACTCAATGTCACTGATGGGAGACGGTGTAACCTAAAGAAAAAAAAGATAAAAATTCTTCGAATACATTTTAAACAAGATGTTACTTTCTTAGAAAAAGCCTGATTCCATAAACATGGCTGAGATGTACATGTCTGTTTTGCTATCTCAAGTCTGTTACATGCTTCAACTAGGACAGCTGCAAAAGTTTCACCACATCTATACATGTCAGAACATAAAATTCTGTAAATGTACTGCAAATATTAGCTCATCCTGCCATACATGTACAATGGGCAGTAATGATCTCTCCTGAGACACAGTTGAAAGCAGTCCATGCATTGTATGGTTTAATGTTGAATCGTCATGGGTTCACTTCACTCTTCAATAAACACACTGTAGGGATGCTGCTTATACTATAATAGTATACAGTGTACAGTGTGAACCCATCCACAAAAAAAAATTAACAAAACCATTACAGCTCACTATTTCAATAATCATAACCATACTTTATGTAATAATTATAGGCATTCAAGCTTTTGTAGCTCTCCTTGGTGTACACAACAAGTTTATCAATTACAGAAGTATATATGGATCCAAAATCCACACTTGACCACTTGCTGATATCATCTTCCCTGGCACTTGCATCAATCAGAAAGGGATCACAGTGCATGGAGTAAGTTCCTTTGAATATATTTTCCACTTTTTCTATGTATCTCCTTCGATCAGGACTGAAAATAGTGGTTAAATGGTCAGCCTTCATACCTTGAAACAATGTCTATACATCCACAATGGCAGTTTGGAGGTTAGGTACTTATTAATTAGTTATAATGATTTAGAGTACTGTCATGAATAAATTAGTACTAAATGGTCTATTGAGAAAACCAAGAGCATGAGCCATCAGCAGACTGTAATCATTGTTAATCATTGGATCTACTTGTTTGTGGCGTGTCATCAAGGAATTTTATGAAGCCATCTACAATATTTCAGTGTCATTAATGATACAAAAATAATCATGAAATTTTATATTATTGGTATATATTCACTCTCATATTTCCTTTCGTTTGTTTCCTTCACCTTTGGAGTGTAAATTAAAATTCTCATGTTGCGAATACTTCCAGAACAGTCTTAAAAGTACTTGCTTAATGCTTCAGCCTGCAAGTCATACTGTCACATTTTCCCTTGTGGGTAATGATGTCACTTCCTGTGAAAAGACCAGGTGACCATCTGGTCTTTCTCTGTTTCCAATCCATGTATGTGTAATATCTATGCGGAACCTAGCCCAGAGTAATACTGGTTAGATGAGTCATTGTCCAACACCTGCCTCAAGAACAGCAGAGATACCAGTCCCACTACATATACCTATTACAACACCAGCACGTCAAGCAGACACCTACAGTTATCAAGTCAAAATTATCAACCCGTTAAAGAAAGCAGAAGTGATGGTTAGAGAGTTTCATCGGTTTGGGTCAAAGTTTAATTTTGGTACTTCCATTCGCTCTGCTCTAATTAGGGAATTCAATGACCATGTACAAAGTTCATAAAAACTTAAAAAAAAAATTGAGTAGGATTCAGTGTGTCAATTCAAGTAGGATTTCAAACGACCGATTATTCCCAACGACATATTATTCCGAACCACTGACTATACCCATACAAACGAAAATACAAAATGAAAATCCTACTCTCGTGACGCAAATTCTACTCTACAATGTACTTTTAATGTAATAATTATGTAAAGAAATACAAAACACCATATAATGTAGAGTAGATTTTGCATCATGGGAGTAGGGTTTTCATTTTGTATTTTTGTTCGTATGGATATTTTCAGTCGTTTGGAATAATCTGTCATTCAGAATAATCGGTCGTTTGGCATAATCGGTCGTTTGGAATAATCGGTCGTTTGGAATAATTGATCGTTTGGAATAATCGGTCGTTTGGAATCCTACTTGTCCTTGCTTCCATTACTTTCTTGACGAATTGACACACTGAATCCTTTTTTTACTTTTGTAATAGCTTGTTTGTGTTAATTTTTTATGATACTATATATTTATACCCATGCAATATACATAAACCCAGCTTTGTTAGCCAGTAAGGACTTAACTGTTGTCACCCCTTCACCACAATGAGGTTAAGCTGGTATCGAAGGAGAAAAAGTTGGCCATATTGCAGTGTCAATATAAACAGTGTCTTTAGATTAAATCTTTGACAGTGTCTCAACAATTACATTTCATGTTATTCTTTAAATTGGTCAATATGACAGTGTCTACTTCATTACTCATGTACTTTTAATTGTTATGGCCTATATCAGTGTCTCATATATTATTCATTATAAGCTATGCCTAATATGACACTGTCTCATCAATATTCATTATTAGCTATGGCCATTATGACACTGCTCTTTTAAAAACTGATTTTAAGCTATGGCCAATAAGACACTGTCTCAATAATTCATTTTAAGCTATGGCCAATACGACACTGTTTCATATCATTATTTATTGAGCTAAGGCTAATGCAAGACTGTCTCATATTATTTTTCATATTAAGCTATGGCCATAAAAATTATGCTCTCTCATTAATTATCATTCTTTTTATCATCCTTTTTGTCATCATTTCATGTATTTTTAGCACCAGTGTTGTTATTATCAGCATTTGCTATTGATGTAATCACACAATAAATTTTCTGCACATATTAGCATTTGATTTAATCCATTAGATCTATTACTACCTCAAAATAATTTGGTGGATTATAGAGGTAGAGAGCTGGTACATCACTTAAATCCTGCACATGTTGGCCAGCCATTGTAAGCGGAACAATCCAGCTGTTATTAATCCACTCCACAGGTTGACATTGACATCTTCATCAAATGTTAATCACACACCTGCACTCATCCTTGAAGTTAAAGATAGATGTTTTCAGTAAATGCGCCACAGCAAATACCTCAAAAGCTGAAGCCCAACTTCTGTCTCTAGCCATTCTGGACCTCTTAATGTAGGAGTTAATTGTGTCTAGAGTATCAGGAGCATTTATATCATGCTGTGCACTTTCAAGGCAATAGACAAACAAATGATAATTTACTCTTAAATATTCCACCACCACTATGGAGCGAATTTCTCTGTATTGCTGTTGATTTCCAGTTATGACATGGGAAATTGATCTGAAAAAACAATTTTTATCACCTCTGATAGGGATACATGTCTGAATGTTTGGACACCTGAGCTGTACATCAGGTCCACTGTCTCACACCATTGTGAGCACGTTTCTCTTTGCCAGTCTATTCCAACTGGATTGCATACCAAGTTTGACCAAGTTTTGGTGGAGTCACAACGAATAGTGGTTGATGGCCGAGGTGGAGATTCATCAATTAAGCAATCTGCACTTTGGCTATTATTGTTACCATCAATGTTATTGTTACCACTATTGTTCACAACAGGTGGTTTCTTGGGACAACTATAATCCTTACTGTCTGATGGCCTACTTCATCACGAGCTATGTTTGGTGGTGGCATAATTTTTTTGATTTTTTGCTTGTGGCTCATCAATAGTTCCAGTAAGTGTACGCTTTCTACTGCCACAATCGGTTGGAATGGCATATTGTGGGAGGTCTAGTCTGTACAATTGTCTCAACCTGTTTATTTCTTTTATGCTACAAGAGAAAACCATTGGCGTTGAAACATGTTAAATGGACACCAGACAGCATTCGTACTAATGACAGAGCAACGTAAGCCATTCCTGCACTAAACATGTTGTCCGACAAATCAATGATTGCATTATCTAGTGACAGTCCCTGGCATTTGTGTATTGTGACAGCAAAAGCCAATATCAAAGGAAACTGTCTCCTATACACAAAGAAATTTTTCATTACCATAAACTTTCTCGACTTTTTCAATCTCACAAGGATTAGCTATTCTATCAAATTTAACTGTTATGCATGTTTCTGAAATGGCCTGCACTGTACCAAGTGCTCCATTTACTACTCCCTTTTCAACATTTACATTAAAACACAATAATAGCCCCCACAGCCAATTATAATTTGGCTTCTAAACCACCAGTATTGTTAATATTTTTGTTTAATTCTTTTAACTTTTGCTCAACCTTTTTTTCTAAATTATCATCTTTTTTTCTATGTACATGTATGTTGCCAGTACCATTAATTAAATTTGTGGCTCTTATTTTCAAGGTTGGACTTGGTAGACTAGCCAGCATTGTTTCATTAAAATAATTCTTTGCACATATCTACTTTTGGAAAAAGGCAAACGGGGGCATTACACTGTTGAAACTGAGGTGTTGGCATACACTCGTGGGTGTCACAAATTTGGGTGTTGTTTACTATTGGGGTGTTGAATCAATCTAGCTTGGTGTTGTTCTATTGAAAGAGGGGTGTTACTACAACACTACAACTTGTGTCAAAGTTAAAGGATAGCCATGACACCCTTACAGGTGTTGCAATAACACTATATTTAATACAGTGATACCATCCTGTTGTAATACTTTAAATTTTTTTTCAATGGGCATTGAAAATACTCTTTCAGAAAGTGTGGAAAGCCCTGTCCCACTTTGTCCAGCATTTCTGAAAATTTCTTGTCAGTTATTTGTCTTTCGTTAATAGCCAATTCGTCATAGGTGACAGTATCACGCCATATGTTCACTGCACCCATACTACCAAGTCTGTATTTCACTTGACTCAAAGGCAGACCTCATTGCATGCACAGAGGCTTCACACCCACCCACCTGACCTGCACAAGTTTGAAGTGGACCGCCAGAATTTATTACGTCCTCTCTTAAATACCATAGGACAGCTTTACAAATGAGTCCTCTAGGCGTCTCACCGATCCCTATAGGACAAATTCCAGGACACTTGTTCAGAGCTATTAGACGGCCCGAGAGGAAAGAGGCTAGACATGTAGGATCAACGTACGACACGCAAAGCCTCCTTGCGACGGCAGCTAGAGAATTAGAGATCCTCTGACCGCAGTCCGAATGAAACACACAAACGACGCATCTGAACAGTGTCTACTCCCAATGGCCCTGCCGCCCCTGACAATCTGAGGGCAGCTTTCCTTACGAGTTGACCATCTATACCATCATAAAGAATTGGATGTGTATCAGGCACAGAGTCGGATAGAACAGCTCCTGGGTCTACTGGTTGTGACTGTGGATGTTTTTTCAAAAGGGAGTCAAACACTGTGCCTGAGAAAGGGTCACTAGGACAAACAAAGGCTTCAATTGGCAAAAAAAGACCACGGGTCCTATCAGAGAGGAGACGAATTGCAGTCTGAGTGTTACCCTTCATCATTAGATTAGAGAACGTACGATGAACTTTGTCCTGAGATCGTAGAGAGACCTGACTTGGCAGTCGACTCTGAATAGTTTGGCACTCATCCATAAGGAGATGAAATGCCCCAGTCTTCCACAGCTCAATGCGACGAACAAGGTGCTTGGCAGCCACCTTGGAGTCCAGAGGCTTTCCGATAGGGTTTTGTAGCACGAGCATGGGGAATAGCATTGCTGCTGTTAAAGCAATGGATTCAAGAGAGGAACCCTCACCAAAAGCGTTATATAAACGAGATAATTCAGCTACAAAAGGGTTACCGGCAGACCCTGATGGAACTCGAAAGAGACAGACGCCAATGCACTGCCTAACGATAACATTCTGAGATTATACGACAGCAGTCTGCCCCTTCCAAGTCACCCCAAGAGAAAGAGGGACAGGAGAGAGGAGGAAAGGAAGGAAGAGAAGGAATTGATTGGGGAGGAGAAGGTAATTGTTCAGAGTTAGGGGGACTAGGAGGGGGAGAACAGAGGGCAGGAGAGTGATCCACACCATCAGACAAAACAGCTGTTGACTGAGGTGGAGTGGTAGACGGAGATACGGTTGAAGAACAGTTGGTTGGCCTATTCTCACAGCGACCCAGCTGACCATGAAGACAGCTGACACAAGATCCATCAGCCTTTACACAGGCACAGCTTCTGCAGAGGCCAGCCCGATTACAACGATAACAGGCAGCACCTCTCTTTCTAGTCGCCATTAATTTCTCAACTTTATTGTTGCTAAGCAAAAAATTTGATGTCAAGTAATACAACTGTACAACAGTAAAGGACACTATGCTGCACTACTAAGGTGAATTAAAATAATAAATACACAATATACATGACAATATTTTGTATACCATTAGATACTTTTAACACAACAAGTAATACATCTTTACAACCATAAAGGACACAATGCTATGCCACTATGGTGAATTATAACAATAATTAGTACGCAACACACATTATTACCTCTCATTTACAATTAGATATTACAGACACATCAAGCAATACAACTGTATAACAGTAAAGGACACTATGCTACACTACTAAGGTGAATTATACTAATAATAAGTACATAAAACACATTGCCATCTTTTTTCTACAATTAGATATTAGACACATCAAGCAATACAACTGTATAAGAGGAAAGAACACTATGCTATATTATTAAGGTAAGTTATACTAATAATAAGTGCATAATACACATTATGATCTTTCGTATACAATTAGTTACTCCAAAAACATCAAGCAATACAACTTTTTAACAGGAAAGGACACAATGCTACATTACTAAGGTAGTGTAGACACAAACTCTTACAACAAGTGATGTACAGTGCTACAATGAATGAAGACAAAATACCTAACGCATAGTCTCGCGTAGCCAGAACCATCCCCCTTTTTGATAATTGGATGACAGAGAAGGGTTTGGTGGAATGAGCAATGCCCACTCATTTTTGTTGCCATCAGACTTCAGATGGCCCGACCAGAACCACGTTTTATTTATAGCATGCGTCATTATTTGTCATTACTAGATCACAGAAGCCAAGAGACTGTGGAGAAGTGCTATCGCTAACTAGCTATGAGTTGTTTGTTTTGTAAGGCCAATGTGAAGAAAGGTGCAGGTAAAATAAAGAGGAAACTCATCTTTGGGAAGAAGTCTGACCGTGTCTTAAGCTTCCTTGATAGCCTGTGCTTAGTTGATTATATAAGAAAGGTCTCTGATGCACAGCCAGTGAATTATGACCTTTGCTTTGTAAAGAATAGTTGGCTATTACCAGAAGCTCGAGCAGAAGCTGCATCAATTCCACCTGCTAAATCTCATGCTGTTGCCGCTTTAAGTAAGAATGAAGAATCCAGTGCAACAAAACGCAGCAAGTGCTAAAAACAGCTCAGTTTTAAGCAAGAGAAAGAGATCAGATGGTTCAGTTGGAGTTGCTGTAAGGCACCATTTGTTAATACTAGTTTATATTCATATGCATCTTATAATAGGTGGATATTGATTTTCCATCAAGCAAAAAAATGATTCAGGTCAAATAACCATGGTCGAGTTTGAATGTGAGCAGGATACTCTACAAAAGTTATAATTCTCTGCCATCATCAATTGCTACATCAGATCAGACACAAAATAAAACTATAGCTTCAATACACTAGTTATTAGAAAGGAATGGAAAGATATTTATTCCTTGGTTAAAGCTTCAATTTTAATGGATGACGTGGAAGCCATAAGGCATTTCAGCTAGGAGAGTATTTGGCCAGAGTTGAAGACATATGTACCAATAATAGGCAAAGTTCTGGTTGGTATTCTATCAGAAAGCAAACAAGCACACAAGATCATTTACTTGATTGTTTGCATGTTGCTTAAAAACAGGTTTTTAAAAATGTCCCTATTGCAACATGACTTTTCAATAATGCTATATGCTAATTGTTGCAGTAAGAAGGTAATATAATTTTAGTTATGCATTGCATATTATCGATCTTAATATGCCTACAACCTCTCATGCTGTGTTTAACCCATTCTAGTACTTTAAAAGTCATAAATAAAATTTCTGAAGACTATGACAGTGATGGTCTGTTTTTTTGCTGGAAGGTAATTAAAAATGCCACAATTATTACAGAAAAGATCCACAATGCTGGACAAAGGCTAATGCTTATATGAATCAAATTGGTCTCCTGGAAGCATATGATGATGAGGATAAACAAATTGAAGTTTCTGTGTCTGGTGCTGTAGAAGGTAATGAGCACGCTGCAGAAGAGCATGAATTGGAATGTGATAGTGTGATATATGACGATATCAATGATGAAGAGGCAGTTCAAGCAATTGAAATGATCAATGTTGAAATGAAAGAAGGGCCTTAAGATGATATTCCAGATCAAAAACCATAGTCTGGATTTCAATTACTAGGCGACAACATTGACAAAAATTTTCGTAGAAAATTTTAGCGTGTTGAATGCAAAATACGTTCGTTCCACTACTTCCAATTGTTGTCCAATGGTGCCACAGTATGTCAGTAGTAATCCTAGGATCATTATTTTACCACTCCGGATTTACCTTACGATTGTACATAGTCCTTGCTATCAATCCCGCGATAGTACGTAGTACATACATAGGGGTATATATTGTCAAAATGTCCCAGTACACCATTGTAACTCTACCAATCCTAGGATAGTACATAGTACATACATATAGGTATAGTATTGTCAGAGTATCCCTGTATACCATTGTAACCCCACCAATCCCGGGATAGTTCATAGTACATTCATAGGGGTATATAGTATTGTCTGAGTATCCCTGTACACCATTGTAACCCATCAATCCTAGGATAGTACATAGTACATACATAGGGGTATAGTATTGTCAGAGTATCCCTGTACACCATTGTAACCCCACCAATCCCGGGATAGTACATAGTACATACATAGGGTAAAGTATTGTCAGAGCACCATTGTAACCCCACCAATCCTAGGATAGTACATAGTACATACATAGGGGTATAGTATTGTCAGAGTATCCCTGTACACCACTGTTACCCTACCAATCCTAGGATAGTACATAGTACATACATAGAGGAATAGTATTGTGAGAGTATCCCTGTACACCAATGTAACCCTACCAATCCTAGGATAGTACATAGTACATACATAGAGATATAGTATTGTCACAGTATCCCTGTACACTATTGTAACCCCACCAATCCTAGGATAGTACATAGTACATACATAGGGGTATAGTATTGTGAGAGTATCCCTGCATTGTAACCCCACCAATCCCAGGATAGTACATAGTACTTTTATGCACTTGTACATAGGCAAATTATGCAACAAAAGTATACAGACACAAATAACTTTGTTAATGTATCACCGTATCAATGTATGATATAACCATCTTAATACTTTCTATTATGCATTTCACATATATATAGTATATAGACTAAGAATTTTTCTCTTTTAATATGATGAGTTATTCTAGAATAACGCGAAAGCCAAGAAAATGTTTCTTCACAAATTTGTGTTGACCTATTTCAAGAGTCATAACGACATTATTTTGGTAATTATTTACTTTCTCCATAGCTGCTACTTTATCAGGATCACAATTTAATTGAAACCATTCATCAGTGTATAAAAGTAGCATATAATAAAGCAATACACATGCTTAGGAAAACTCTGAAATGCATTCTGTCCACAACAAATTTATAATTTGCAGTTTTAGTAGCTGTAGGTGTTGCACTGGCTCTATTGCATGCATACTTCATTAAGTGCCAAGCTTCATCATAGCATATAACTTCTAAATTAAACATACATAAATAACAAGTGATAATTTTTCATACCTATTGCTTGGTCATTATTACATAAAAATCCATGAACATTTCCATAAACTTGGCTTTTGCTTTCAGATCCCATCAGTTCACTTATTAAAGTAATTATGCCACATGGCCACAAACCTGCCAAAATTCATAGAAATGAGTAACGAGGGTAATGCCATGTACATGTATTGGCAGATACCATGCATATGTTATATTAGTGGTTTTATAATTATATGAATTTGCAAGTTGTGACTTTTGATTGGTAGAGTAATGCGCATGTGCTAAACTGTACAAAATTTATTTACCTGCTGAATGAATGTTTAACTTCTCTTTCCTATCTTTCTCTGTCTGACACTTGATATCAGAACTATCTTGAGATACATCGCAAAGTGTCCTTTATGAATATGAAAAATTCAGTTGTAAAACTTTTTGTTTCCTACCCTATTTTGGGTTGTACTATAGTATCAACCCTTTCCTTTTTGGAGGATTTGGATGTGAAAACAAAAACTGGAACTAAAGTATGATGCTTTTGACCTGCTGATATAATCAACTGATCTTGTATGTCGTATTCCAAGCCTTTCTCATAGTAGACCACAACCAGGGGCGGATCTAGGATTTAATTTTTGGGGGGGCAATTGTGAGATGGGAGGGGTAATTAGGGGGTGTGGTCAACTAAGATTGTGCAAAACTTTTGGGGAAGTAAAAATTATGAAGACTAAGCCTGCTAAAATGAGCCCTATTGTGGTTTAAAGATAGTTTACATAGTCCAGTACTGCAGCTGCTTCACAGTTTACACAGGTAAACCAAAGTTTATATTACTCCAGAAAATTTTTGGGGGGGGCATTGCCCCCCCTGGCCCCCCCATAGATCCGCCACTGACCACAACACTCTGGCAAAGAAGTAGCTGACTCCCAAGTAGCTTGAGCTGTTTCTCTCCTAAGCCAAGCAACCTACATGTATTGTATATATTGAAAGTCATATCAATACAGTAAACAACCATACTTAAAAAATTTGCTGCCGAGTACACTTTTTTCCTATTATCATAGCAACTGGCAATTCTTTTTCAGTTTCGCATGATTTTACTACCAGTGGAGCATGAAGTGAACAGTATCTTGACTTACATGCTGGACTGTTAGGACAACCAGTTCTTATACTTCCAGGTAGGCCATCATATTTAGTATATCTTGCTTGAGTTGCCAGACAAACGTCCCTGTGATTTTTCATGTTTCCGTCCAACATTAGAACTTTACCACATCCTGGCTTGGTACATGCATGAGCTACAATTTACATCATACTTGAAATTATATACATAATCTATTACATGCTATTCTTACAGTAGCACACTAAGAATAAAGATAATGAATAAATTCAATACAGTGAAGGCACACGTAAATACACTGTACTTCTCAAAAATAAGGATATTGCACAAAATCCTTATTCATTATCGATTGTTTTAGGTTACATATAGATTGTATATACTAAAATGCTTGCACCAATACCTGAGTAATGTTTTTGAAATGCATTGTGAAACACAGGAGCCATTGCAAGTAAGGTATCATCAAACTCTCCATGTAGCTTTAACGCCGACAGTGGTATATCTTTTGGGTACCATGAGCTTATTCTAAGTAATGCATATTGAAAGAAATCCTCCTCCAAATGCCTCCTGTCTATCCAATGGCGAGGAACAAACTGCCTACTATTAAAAAATAACATAAAATGCTTGTATATAACAATGCTAGTACAGTAATACCTTTGAGAAATGCCTTCTTTAGAATCCTTGTTATTTATGAAATTGTAGAAATCTGCTCTCTGTTTAAAACTAAGTTGTCCAATCAGAATCTCTGCATTCAGTTGACGTAAAATATCCATACTAAAAGCAGTATCTCGTGATGACACAAAGTTTCCATAGTGCTCCAACTTTCATTGTAAAATATTTGTCCATTTATGGAATAGTAACCATAATATTGTGTGAAAGAGCAAGAGGAATTACTACAATATTTTTGATAATGTGATGCTGGAACTGTTCCCATTTCATTTGTATAAATGACAAAAGAGGCTTATCTATCCCTTCTAATTACTAAAGTGCTATTACAGAGCAAACAGCTGTTGTTGCCACTGAGAAGTGGGACTCCTAAAGGTTTTGCCATTTAAAATTCTATCATCACTCTCTTAAGAACTTTGTCTCCAACAAATGCCTTAGTGTTAAGCTCCTGTAGATTTTCCATCAAAATTCTCCCTTCCTCTTCTGAAATGTTCTGCTGCTCTTCTTGAGTAGCAAAACTCAAAAAACAATCTGCCAGAAATTTGGGAGTCCTTTTGGTAAAATTGCAGTGGCGTAAATAAGTCAACAAAGGACTGATACATCATCAGTGTACTTAGCAATAACCCTCAACATGTCTTTACTCTATTTGCACCTATGCATTACTGAGCATGCTCAGTAACACTTAGTAGCTCTACACTACAGTTGCAGTATTCTACAACAATGGCTATTAATGAGAGTCCAGCTTCCTTTTCAAAACAAAGGACACAAGTTTCAGAAAAACTTAAGGAATGTTGGAAGATGGACATTGACTGGACTTTGTACCTATCTTTTCTTAAAAAAGTCAGTGATAGTGTTTAGTGATATTATTATACATATACACGTAAGTTAAAATAATTTTAGCACAATTATTACTATGTCTAAATATAGCCTTGTATTTCTTTAGATTGCTTCAAAGTAAAAACCTTGGCTTATAAAAAGTATAAGTTCAAAAAGATGTGTATATATTGCATCCATGCATCCACAGACAGTGGGGATGATTATTGTTACATGTAAGTATAGTGTACTAATGGCCTAGCATATTACTAGGTTACACTTCAACTAATACTACTACTATACCCACAGATAATTATCACAACACCATAACACAGGCACAACAAACAATAGAACTATCTTGATAGGATAAACAAACATTTTTCCATGGGTTACATTTATTTCATTATAGGTTTGTGAACAAATTGGGAAAGCATTGTCAATGCCCCCTGTAGCTGTACTTTCTGGCATTGCTGTAACAGTCAGCTTCTCTATGTCTCATGCAGCAGTTGAAGTAGATGGTACAGAATGGGTTGAGCCTGTAATTCTTTGGCTATCTATTTGCATGCCAACTGGTAGTGGCAAAACATCTTTATGCAAATATCTTCGTCACTTAATTTTGGCTGCAAAAGAATCACTCCAATTGGGTTCCAACACGTGGATGTTGGATGACCAGTCATTTGAGAAAATGGGTGTACTGATGAGTGAAAACAATTCCAAATTTTTGGGGTTGTATGATGAGTTGTCTATGTTTGTTTCCCAGTTAACCATTTGCCGTGGCAAAGGTATAATAGAATCCCATGAATTGGCAGTTTTTTGAAGCTATATGGTGGAGACTCTTGGGCAAAAAGAACTGGTGAGCTCACATTATTTTTTTTTATTTCAAAGTTTTCATACTAACAGGTGATGCAAACTTCTCGATGGAGTATACCAGCTTGACATTAGGTGGATTCATGCAGCCTAGTATTGCTAGAAACATCCTTGAAAACCTAATAAATATCGAAAAGGGGCTTTGCCAGCGCTTTCTATGGGTCATGCCAAAACCTAATCCAGTATGCTATGATGACATGGAGAAAGTAGACAAAGAATTTTGATTCTTCAATAAGTATGTACATGTGCATTTGTTAACAATTTATCATTTAAACACCCTACAGTTGCACTATTGAGGAATTTATGGAGAAATGACAAAAGTATTATGAAATTGACATTTCCATGCCCTTGCTTGATATTTAAGGAGAAGAATGATTTGGTCTGGCAGCAAGTACAAGATAGTGCATGTGCTGATGAACTATTGTCAGGTACAATAAGTACAATTATTATTATTTAAAAATAGTGATGCAACCATTTATTGTCATTAATAAGACAATATTTTGATCTTCTAACCACTACAGTACATGTACTGTACATTTGTACATGTACTATTACCTTAAATGCACGTGTACTATAAAAATACGCAATTTTCTCTCCTATTTTTTTTAAAACTAGGTAAGCTTAGTAAATCCAGAGGTCAGGTTCTATGACTTTCAGGCATTTTTCATGTCTTATTCTACATGAAATCTAATGAAGAATGTCCAAAAAATATAATCTGTGATGCGGCCATTATAGCTGCCATCAATTTTGTTGATTATTGTATCCAGAACTCAGCTTATTTGGCTGGTATAGTTCCCATTGATGATGAAATAACTCTTATAGCACAGACAAGTAATATATATTCATTTAAATATCTAAGTTAACTTTCTAACAGGCCATTTAACAGCACATGATAATCTTGGGAAGCAGAATGCATCATTCTGCTTGACTCTTTCTAGGCGAAAGCTATATGTAAATGCCCTACTCGAACAAAGGAAATTTAGGGATAAAGGTAACAAGGATGGAGTTGTTAGAGGATTGAAGATGCTACAGGAAGCAGGTCTAGGAAAACTGATTAAAGTGAAGGCTCAACGTGGCACTAACTTGGTTAGTACATAAATAAATAAATATTTTTGAGAAATAATTAGAGATGCATGAATTTGAAAAGACACCAGTCCCCAATAACTCAAAAGATAAATCAATTTTTTTAGAGAAGCTTCTTTCATTTGGTGTGCAATTAACACAATACAAAGCAGCAATTTCTTTAGAAGATGTGACGATGTTAGTTTCCAATAGTGAGTAAATGTGTTATGATTTCAGACACACAGTAAGAGCAAAAAAAAGACCTGGTTCAGAACCAGTGTGTTCATCGCCAAGGAAAGTACTAATAGTAGATGCTATTGAAACACAATAGCTTATTGACTGATAGATGTACCTAGCATAGTCTATATACAGAAGTATGTGTCTTTATTTGGAAATAAAAACAATTCCTGGTATAGTCTATTGACAGTGATATGTCGCTTTATTTGCAAAAAATACATATGGTATAGTCTTGTCAGTAACCACACAATTGTATTATTCACACAATTGTATAATCCACACAATTATGTAGCTCCTGTTGTACTATCTTGGGATTGGTGGGGTTACAATGGTGTACAGGGATAATCTGACAATACTATACCCTATGTATGTATTATCCTGGGATTGGTGGGGTTACAATGGTGTACAGGGATAATCTGACATCACTATACCCTATGTATGTACTATTCTGGGATTGCTGGGGTTACAATGGTGTACAGGGATAATCTGACAATACTATACCCTATGCATGTACTATCCTGGGATTGCTGGGGTTACAATGGTGTACAGGGATAATCTGACAATACTATACCCTATGTAAGTACTATGTACTATCCTAGGATTGGTGGGGTTACCATGGTGTACAGGGATAATCTGACAATACTATAACCTATGTATGTACTATGTACTATCCTGGGATTGTGGGGTTACAATGGTGTACAGGGATAATCTGACAACACTATACCCCTATGAATGTACTATGTACTATCCCGGGATTGGTAGGGTTACAATGGTGTACAGGGATACTTTGACAATACTATACCCCCATGTAGGTACTATGTACTATCCTAGGATTGGTGGGGCTACAATGGTGTACAGGGATACTCCGACAATACTATACCCCTATGTAAGTACTATGTACTATCCTGGGATTGGTGGGGTTACAATGGTGTACAGGGATACTCTGACAATACTATACCCCATGTATGTACTATGTACTATCCTAGGATTGGTGGGGTTACAATGGTGTACCGGGATACTCTGAAATACTATACCCTATGTATGTGCATGTACATGTACTATGTACTATCCTGGGATTGGTGGTGTTAAGATGGTGCACATTAGATATACAGCTTTAGATTATGAGAAAAGACAATCCTAGTACAATACATGACAGGTAGCGGCACCATTGGACATGTATGCTACTTCCATAGTTATGCTGTTCTAGATTGAGTCAAGTACAGCTCATTGCCAGATACTCAGAGAGAAGAGATCAGAGTAAAAGAATTGACTCCTTTTGAAACTGATGTTCAGGAACTGAAAGAAACAGTAATTATTTCAGTAGTAAGGTATTATAGGCATTACTGTAGGTTTAGCATACAATTATACAATTTCATTTAGAATTCTGTAAAAGCATTTTCCCCAATGCAAGTCAGAAGAGAAGTCCATTACATGGCACACACAGCATGAAAAAAGCAAAGAAATGGTAGGAAAGTATAAAATTGTAAATGTATGCATCTATTTTTAAAATCAATATTAATACAATAGGTACCACTTGGGATTGACTTACATAATGAGAACAAAATAGATGAGATGTGCATGATTATTGTGAAAATGCAACAGTATGTTCCAAAACTGGGCATAGTGGAAAGCACAATATTGCCTAATGATGAGATCAAGAGAAATAACACTCATGATTTGTGGGAAGTGCTAGTTGGAGGTGACCAGTTGACTGCAGCAAGAATTTGAGGGGCACAGTTTATTAGAATTAATAGTCATGATGCTCTGAGCAAGCTTCGAGGTGTACAATTGTAACAAACAGTAAACAAAATAAGCCGGCTTATAGTAAGATTAGCTACAAAGCTACTAACATAGATTAACAAAAATATGGCTTAAAATTAATTACATAACTTCATTAATAAGTATAACTAACGCATACATGAACAAAAAAAAATGTTACTATTACATGTACAAACTGAGTTTAATCCCTTGAAGGTAGTTCGGGGGAGACATTTAAAAAAAAATCAACTGCTGAAAAGGGCACACTGTATCAGATCAAGAATATTCTACACTGTTCATTTGTTCCAAACAGTCCAGTGGAAGATATGAATTCTGCCGAAGATTTCATTCAAATTGCTTTAGAATGCTACATTTTTGTAGCTGCAGAAGAAATAATGCATATGAAAGCAGTAGATAATGATTGGAATGGAAAAATAAATAGCTTGGCATGATTGATTGTAAATATGTATGTTCGTATATTACCTGATGCAGCCACTAAAATTGAGGACCAAGTTTACAATTATTCTTGTAAAATAATTACATTTGGCTTGTTATGGCTTAACTATTTAGATTCTACAAGAGAAGGAGATGGTAGTCGTGTAATGGCTTTGTAGAAATTTCTGATGGTGATTTAAGAAAAACTAGACACAGAAATTATGCAAAAGAAGCAGCTAGCCTCTGAATAGAATATCATTTCACTGCTTCGGAAAGAAAGGCAGCTGAGATAAAAGATAGCAGATTTATTAATACAAATGGTAGGGAGGGCTGTAATATGGCCTGTGATTTGTTTATGGAACATTTAAACAGAAGATTCAAAGGCATAATAAGACAAATGGGATCTAATATTTAGCCACATTCCATAACTAAAGCAGCTAAAAGTATTGGTAACGTCAATGATGTATGTCGAAAGTTTGAGATTAAAATGAGAGGACAAATTGAATCAAAGGGCCCTGACGGCAAGCTATCATCACAAAAAGATGTTAAACTAATAATAAATGAATTACGGGATAGTAAAGCATCGTCTTGTTGGTAAGGAATGAATGCTAGAAAGAACTCCTTTAACATCTCTAAACGTTTAATTGATTCCCTAGACAGAAATGATTTCCATGTTTGGCTAACTGAAAAAAATCTTTAAATAATATTCATTGATAGTACTACGAGCTAACTGTTATTATTGTTATACTATTGCATAGTTACATTTATGTATTAAGCATTACATTGATTATCAGTACATATTACTTTTGTGAAGGCACATGATCAACACTGCAATTGTCACAAATATTACAATTGTCACTTTTAAGATCAGCAAGTATAAAGTTATTAAACAATGAATGACATCGACATATATTTTCTTGTCATTAGTTGCATAGTCCTTCATTTCCTTGTTTGTATCTCGCCCAACACTACCATATAACAAACATGCACTAGAGGGTAAGCCATCTCGGCCAGCCCTACCTGACTTTTGGGCATATTCCTCTAGGCTTGTTGGTGGCTTTTAGTGTATTATATTACAAATATTGGGGCAGTCAATACCCATGCCAAAAGCGTTGGTTGCCACTACAATAACAGTTATTGTTATTTACTTGTTGAGTTGATGCTCTTGAATACAATTCAATTAAGCGATATTCATGAAAGTCAGGATAACCTCTCTAATTTCATACGAAGCTTAATATAAATAGTACTACAATCACTATATGACCTGCAAAAGATTATAGTTTTTGGGTATTCAATACCATTTACCATAACTTTCTGAGCTATATCATTACAAAAGTCATCCAAGCTTGAAAGTGCCTTGACAGAGTAAAAAATATTTGATCAGTATGGAGATGATCCCCCAATCACAGGATTGACCAGTGACATTTTCTCACACAGTAGTAAATGTCTCCTTTGTTGCAGTTGCAGTGACACAAAGAATATTCACATTAATGGGTATTAAGCTACGCAGCTGACCCAGCTCAACAAAAGCAACTCTAAATTGATCTCCCCTAAAAGTTTAAAAAAAACAATACATGGGTTATAACTATGAATTACAAATAATTTTGCATAGATTTCAATTTTTCGAGTAATTCTGTAGTTTTTCTTTCTATTTCGGCATGCAAGCATAATACTTTAAACAGTTATGGTTCTAGTGCTATATAGTTTCAACTGAGCTCATTTATTTCTATTTAAATAGAGTTCTGGTGTAGTTATAGTGGTTATTTAGTTAATTTTAAAAACTAAAATTTCACTCATAAATTTTAAGTAGCACAAGCTATACCAAGTAGCACAAACTATAACAAGTAGCCTGCTATGAACAAAATGTTTAGCTATGGTAAGCTCTGAAAAGCAATTCTATCAAATGGTCTAACCATGTTTTGATGCAGTGTGCCTCATCAATAGCAAGAGCCACAGGGTTGTTTTTACACAGTAGAGAGAAGCATGTTGCAAAATGTAAGATTGTGCAATAGACTTTCAGGACTAATGAACACCAACTGAATACTTCCATCACTGACTGCCTTCAATACATTCCTGTCTGACTGACTCTTACCAACAAAGTCACTTGACAGCCCCATTTTAATGAACTTCTATTGGTCCATCATTAGAGAGATCAAAGGGCTTACACATACAACAATGCTGCCCTTTTTTCCTATTACATTCACAATAAGATGGCACTGATAGTGATGAACTCAAGTTTCTTGTACCTTTAGTGTGATCAAATACAAGAGGCAAAATTGCATAAGACACTTGCCATATCCTGTTGTGAGAGATACAAAAACATCTCTCCCAGAAAGGAAAGCATGAATTGCCTCCTTCTGCTTCTCTTTTGTAGTGATCTTCAAGGTAGCAGCCACTTCAGCTAAACTGTGATGCAAAGCAGCCTGCGCCTTGGCCACTTCCATTGCTTGTCAGTTAATTTTAATAGTGTGATGTCATGGCATGATGCAGAATGATGTACATAAACCCGCCTATGCAAAATTAATAACGTGACGTCACTTCTGCTAATAGCAGAATGAGTGGGCATTGCTCATTCCACCAGACTTTTCACCCGCCATCCAATTATTGAAAAGGGGGATGGGTCTGGCTACGAAAGACTACCAGACGCATTGTTAAATCTTTAATGATATTGAGGGATCATTCAAAACATTCTTCATCCGCAAATATCCTTGACCATTGTTGTAATCATAAATATAATCTTTCTAGAATAAATTTAAGAAATGGTTTTAAATTTTTTGTTTTTGTTTTTAGAGGTTTGTGGCACTATGTCCTAAAAAGTAGAAATAGAAGGAAAACATACAGTCTGCTTTGTGAGCTCTTAATAGTCTACCTTTGTTTTCAGAGCGCTAACAAGGAATGCACACCATAGCTCGAGTGGTCACAGGCTTCTTTAGTTGACTTGATGGCTAATTGAAAGAGAGAATGAGTCAAACTACAACATAATCTCGAGCACTTAATACGCTACACACATTTTTATTGAGCACCTACAAAATAAGAACGCTCCAGCTACTGTAACAAATACACTGACTGTGACAAACACTGACTGTAAAGCTTACCTTTGTGTTTTTCCTAAACGATGATACAAGGAGAGTTTTAAGCAGCAACACATTCAAGCAACATCTTTATTTTAAACTGGTATGGTCATGTGATTAGTCATGTGATGTCATTCGTAACACAGAAAGTGAACGGAAACATTAAAAATTGCTTTTACAGCAATTTCTCCACTTCTTGCTTGAAACAACGATATACAAAGGCTTATAACTCGAGATGGTTAAGTCTCATTGACGCGCAACAAGCACCAATCGATAAAGAATAATAAGAGCAATTTTTGATATAATAATATAATTTTCCAATTTTTCTGTGTATATGTTGATTTTCTCAGACCACGTCACATATTGCGTCTCTATTTTCATAACACCATTTTAAAAAGTTTTGTTTATTTGGGGCTGGATTTTGCCAATAACATTTCTTAGACATCATTTTTATATTTAAGGAGTTTTGGTCATACATTTTTTGTGAATCCTTGAATGATTTCACAATTTTGTTGTCTTTATTTCTGTTGGACCAATTCTAAAACTTTGGAATAATACACTGTGAAGTAGAAAATTTTCGTGGCTCAAAATTTTTGTGGATTTGGAATTATGAAGATTTCGAGGTAAAATTTTCGAGGCAAGAGCGAGACTGCCATATTGCGCATGCGCAGTTTTCCCGGACATGCCTTCTCTCGTGTAACTAATTGAAGTTATTGAACTGCAGGTGTTCGCTGCGTAGAGTACTGAGAGAAGACAAGAAAGGTCACTGAATTGATTATATTTGAGATAAACTACGCTGTTAGGGAACACCACATCTACCACAGGATTTGGACTCCAGTTATCGGAGAGGAATTAATCTGAAAGAGAGGCCTAACAAATTATCACGATTGGTTTGCTGTGGCGGTAATTAAAGATATAGATACCGTTGTTGGCCATGCTCCCAGGAAAGTGTCCTCTGTGTTCACTTTATTTTTAAGACATGGGTAGAACTATTAAATGTAGAGTAACCGGTCATAAGTGCTATTCAAAAGACTTGCCTCAAGGTAGGTTAGACGTTCCATGTGTCTTCATGATTGATTGGAAAGGAAAAGGATCTTTTGAAAGCAGAGAAACTAATAAAACAGGCAAAGATATCTATTCCTGATTTACCCTTTGCAGAACCTTTGAGTAAAAGAAGAATTGGTATGAAGCCAGATGTTCATTCAGAGTCACCTAGTGAAAAAGCAGTGGACTGTGATTTAATTACAAGTGTGTTGAGAGGTGAGAAACTGTCTGGTAAACACATGTGTTTAGCTCAAGGTATTTTGAAAAACCAGCTCCCTGACTTGAAAGGCTTACAGTCGACACTTCTACAGGGAAGAAGGCAGGTGGTTAGCATTGATCCAACTGATTGTCGCAATTGTCTTCAAATCATTAATAGTCGAGAAAACCATTGGATATTGGCATCAAGTGTTGGTTGTGGAAACAAAGTTAATATCTATGATTCCGTCTTTAGTCAGCTTGATGAAGAAACAAAACAAGTTGTTTGTAAATTATTTCAAATTGATCCCATTAATATTGAGATGAAGACTTTTCAAAAGGCAGTTGGTGAAACAGAATGTGAGCTGTTTTCTATTGCAGCTCTAACTGCTATTGCTTTCAGTCAAGACCCTAGCAAAATTACTTTTATCAAGAGAAAATGAGAGATTATCTTGCTACTTGCCTCAGAAATAAACATTTTACATTTTTTCCCAATTCATAATTGAATTTGAAATTGATTCTTTATTAAAAACAAAATTAGTTTTATTAAAATGAAAAATTAACACAATCATTTATTCCAACACCTTTAAATCTATTTAATATAATATCTAGTTTAGACTTAAAATAATCATGCATGTCAATCAACCACTTTGCTCCCAAAGGCTTCATTATACTCAATCGTACATCAATCATCGTTTTCTCTCCTTTCAGCTGCTTACAAACTTGTTGTGCATACCACTCCTGGAACTTGTCACGTAAGAAGAGGTTTATTTAAACTTACATTCAGTGGCTATTAGCGATCAGTACAGTTAGGAGGGACAAAAACAACATCAAAATTATTTGTGTGTAATAGTTTTAAAATAGCCTGTGTCCATTGACCTCTAAATACATCGTAAATTACTAAAGCACGGTGATCAGCATTGAGCTTGAGTTCCTCTCTCTTTCTAGTTATGTAAGGTACTAATATCTTCTCAATGTAATATTTCACTGTTCTCTTGTTACACCAGTGATTGTGAGTGAAGGTGATATCCCAGTCTGGAGGAAAATTAAATGATGGAATGCATATAGGTGTTTTTCCCTGGTACACAAGTTGAATTGGTAGGAAATCTCCAGCCATGCTAGATCCATACACACCAGTAATCTGTCTCTTATCATCTATTCCACTAATCTCGACTCTCTTGGATCCCTCCTTTGCCATTGTCCAAGCTGATACTGGTACATAATTTATACCAGTTTGGTCCCAATTAAAGACCAAAGCAGGAGGAACTTCCTCCTGCTTTGGTGATAACAGCTTTTATATCTGACAGAAATTGAGCCTTTACAACATCAAAATCTTTTACCAAGACCTTAGCTTTAGTTGTTCCTTTTCACTTTACTAACCCCATTCTATGCAACGTATTTTTCCCCAGTGTCTCGTCAATGATATATGACCTCCATTGCTAGCTAGTAAACGACTGTCACTATTCATTATAATTTCTTCGGCACAGCTGATTACAATGGCTGTATTTACAACACTTCCATTGTCACGTATGTTGGTTATATATTCATGAACTTGCTTATTGAAATCATCTCGAATAGTTAGAGGTTGACCTCTTTTTTCCCTGTTAGTTCTTTTACACTAGTATCACCATTTCGTTTTTTCTTCAATTCAAGCAGGTAGGCATTTCTCCAATCACTTACGGTGCTCTCCTTTAAGTTGGGATAACTTCTGGAAAAATGATAAATAGTAGAAACTATTCCCATCTCCGATGCTCTTTTGCCAATCTGGGCCTTTTGTTCAGCAGTGTACTTCTTGTATGGCCCTCTTGCACACGGGTTAGCAGATTAGTCGCTAGGCTGTGTCACCGAAGATTTCATTTCTTACATCACAGCCTTTACTTTACAATTTGCGGCAGCTATTGAAGAACATGGCATTTTTCTAGAAAGAGGATCTGGTAGCGTATCCTTCTTAAAATATTGGAGAATTGTAGACATTTTAAAATTAATGAGACACATGTACCTACATGAAGGGTGTTGCCGTATCATTAGTCAAAAATTTCGTGGCAAAATTATTCGTGGTTCTGAGGCTAACCACAAAATCCGCAAAATTTTTTGGCCACGAAAATTTTCCGCTATACGGTACACTGGGTTCAATGCATGGTATTTCTTCCAGTATACAAGTTTATATTTTTACTAATTTTATAACCAATTCTTGCTTTGCTTTTCACTTCGTTGCGTTGCCTAATGTATTAGGCTCTGGCATCAGATCTATTTCTAGATATAAAGCCTTCCATTTTCTTATGTTCATAATCTTGCAAATTTTATTGCTTCGATTTGGCACCTGATAAATTACTTTCCTTTTATCTACTGCCCTTTTTACAACTAACACTGCAAAAATTACACTTAACAGTAATAGTAAAAATAGGTACAACAATGGTAAGTATGTATTACTGTCATTACTTTTAACATACATGTATGCACTGCTTATCATTGTACTTATATTACCTATCTCGATATATCCAATATGACAACAGCACACCTTAAATATGACACTGAATTGAATGCAAGGCAATACACACCAGGTGTAATACACTTAAAATTGGTACCAGCTACTCTCTCTAATATTAAAAATTTTAATTATTACTACTCTATGCTAATAACTGACCTATTAGCTCTTAAAAGAAGAGTTGATCTCTTACTCTGCACACTCCTAACAAGCGACGAGGAAGAGAGAAATAGAGCAGGAATAAGCAAGTGCGAGCGCTAGTTCCAAATGGTTGAGTTCAGTCTCTCTACTAGATTACTATGTCACTATGGTAACGGTAGATTTGAGAATGCGCATTTAGTTTCAAAATAGCGTCTAAAACAGGGTGTGTTTTACCATATTAAGAATACTTCATTAGTCAATAGAAGTTTAAGTAACATTTGGAGCAAACCTTTGTTGACCTTTACCTAAACAGAAAGGAATAATGTAAAAACAAACTTAGTAGCTTATGTGGCTTAAGAGATTAGCTTCCAGATACAAGATGAAACAAGAAAAAGTTGGAACAATTTCGAAAAATTTTGAAATTTGGCCAATTCATCAGATGTCCTTCTACTGCATTACAGTCTACTTTAAAGGTACCAGGACAATCGCTCAGTAACGGAGAGCTCATTTAAGCCATTTATAAAGCTGTAGAAGGTAAAATGAAAGAGTCATAATTTTTTAAAATTATATATTTAGTCGCCATTTTATAATATAGGCTACTGTCTATCTAGTAGCGTCTTGATTTGTTATGCTTTCCTACTTCATTTCCAACTGGGCAGTATGGAAGGCATCATCCCAGACAAAGCTATGCGTTATCATTTTAGTCAATACATAAAATCAAGACTATTCAGGAAAGGTTCCCGATTTCATAGATATCATTCATATTGTCTGCACTATTATGGATTTAAAGTTAGAAGGCCTTAAAAACTGGCATATATAATTTATCAAAGACAATAATGGGCAACGTTGGTCAAACTGTTGCTGAATTATTTTAAAAAATTAATGTTGTCGATGAAGAATTTGAGGGCAATTTAAGTACCATGTTGCCTCAATTATGGGGCAGAAATCAATATTAGTTCCTTGTGGATTGCTGAGCATGATTCAACAACACTTTTCCTAACATTAAGTTTTGCTCAATACAATTCAGCTGATATTGCGCAATACTTAAGGTAAGTAAATAATGGTCCACAATCATATAGTTTTTCTAGATTATGTAATGAGAATCCTGTTTCAGTATCGCGACAATTTTCATACAAGTATAGGGACCTCTTTAATATAGTTATTCTCCATAGAGGTGTGTAAGGCATACTAGAGTCAAAAAGAGTATCAATTGCATAGAGCACCTAACATGGAAGACATATCTCCTTACAAACTTGTTCCTAATTACAAACTTGATAAAATAGGATAAAATTGAGAAAGATCACAAAAACTTCGATCAAAGCCAGTCCTTCCAATCCATAGGAAATTTAATGCTTTGCAAAAAGGAGAAAGAGACAATTTTTATTACTCAGTAATATTATAATTTGTGCCTTTTAAAGATGAGAGCACACTCGTAATGGAAGGAGAAACAATGAAAGAAGCTTTAAGGCTTCACAAAGAAACATTTGTACGTGGCATTGTGAATCACTTCAATAAATTACAGAAATTATTAGAAGCTAAATGTAATTGGAAGCAAATAGTTGTGCAACAAAGAAAGCCGGTTTTATTGAAGATTTTCCTGATAACAAGGAAGATGTTTAGCCTGAATTACTGGGTGAAATAATGGAAGCAACAGCTGATATTGCTGACATGTATCTCAATGTACCTAATTTAATATTAGAGCAAAGAGAGGCAATGCTTAATGTAGATTTAAAAAGAATTTTTGATAAAATTTAGTCGTCTTATAAGTCAATAAGAACGTGAAGACTTAGTTTTTAATAAAGGCAATAAAATGCCTCAGTTATGACATATGGCATACAAAAAGTGGTGAAATTACGTGTGCTTTAGTAGCACCAACAGGAATAGCCATATTTAATGTAAGTGGACTAACAATACATGTATTATTTCAGCTATCAATAGATCATGATGGAAAGACAGCTTGATATTGGGCTTTGAATAACGAAGCACAGAAAAGGATAAATGTGACACTTACAAATTTAAAAATTATAATAGTAGAGGAGGTATCTATGGTATTCAGTCTAAATCTAGCATACTTACACATGCACTTAGAAGATATATTTAGAAATGATGAATGGTTTGGATCCAAGAATATTTTATTGGTAGGTGACCTCTTACAATTGCCACCAGTTAATGGTAGGCCAGTATTTAATAAAATTATAGTAAAAACTAGACTTGGAGCAGCAAATCTGGAAAACTAATGCAAAGGAATAGTAACCATCAATGAGCAACAAAAAGGAGACGAAACTTTCTTTAAGATGCTCGATTTTGTTAGGCATGGCTGTCTGACTGATAAAGCTATTGATATGTTTAAGAGGGCGCGTTTAAGGTTTCAATACAAGAAAATATAAGGAATTGCAAAGTGAAGAAACAAATCCTCCAATTTGCCTGTTTTCTAAGGTTGAAGCCAGCCAAAAATTAATGAATTAATGTTAGAAAGACTAGAAACTGAGAAAATTGAAGTTGCATGTGTTGATCCTGTTGCTGAAAGTGGCCTCACAGCAAAATTGGACAAAAAAACGATAAATTAAAGAAACTAAAAGATCGACCAAGCAAAACAGCTGCTTCAGAAACTGTATTGTCTTAGCAGTTGGCTCTAGAGTAATGCTAAGACGCAATATTAATGTGACTTTAGGACTAGTTAATGGTATCATGGTACAGTAATGGGTTTTAATGCTACACGTAAATCAATTAAATTCAAACAAATTGATGTACCTTGTGACATAAAAAGGGTTACATCTAGATTTATGCTATCTAATAGTTTGTATATAAACAGAAAACAGTTTCCCATTATACTTTTTAATGCTATTACTGTAGATAAATGTCAGGGCCTCCCACTAAACAAAGTCATTATTGACTTATCAACTGATGCTTTTGGGAATGGTATGTCATATGTTGCATTGTTTTTTGTATGTACAATAAATGGGTAAAATTTATTATCACTTGATCCTTTCTCTGTTAAAGTTAGTAGTCCATGTATTAATAAAATTAATCAACTCAGAAGTAAATTTCAAAACGACCTACGAAAAATCAATGTAAGTAAAGGAAAGAAGAGAAAGATTCAAGTGACTGGTGTCATTGATGATAGCAAGAGTGGATAATTATTTAGGGAGTGTCTAACCTGCCTATATTCTGTAATACCACAGCGCGTATGTTTACATCCGTTTTTTGCAAGTATACGGAGATAATCCCAGTAATCTTCAAAATTATGGGTGTGGTTAATAAAATGGCGCTTGAAGCATGCAGGCAACTTTAAGACTGATATCTCCACTCTGAGGATCATGTAGTGCAAGAAACAAGGAGGAGCACACAGGAATATGTTCTTCTAATGGCTGGCTATTTATTATTTGCAGCTTTCTGACTTGGAATGAATATAAGGACGCAAGAATGCCTAATTGGTACTAATCACCATGCTATTATTGCTATGTAAACATATGCGCTGTGGTATCACAGATTATAGGCACGTTAGACACTCTCATTAAATAATTATCCACTCTTGATGATAGTGAACCTTGTAGGAAGAATGCCAAGGTGTCCGTAAGTGATGTACAAAGAACCAGTAACAGTAAAATTAGTAGTAATAAACGTAAGAGTACTGATTTAGAAAAGTCTAGTTGCCCTAAAAAGAGTAAAATATATGGTGATAATGCTTTATACAAGCCTTGTCCCAAAAAAAGAAAACATAATGTAGAAAGTAGTACTGACAATGCTACTTTGGTATTGCCTCGCTCAAAAAAGATAAATTTATTGTTTCAATTAATTTTAGAGACCAAAGTACCAGATTTAATGTCAAAGATAATGATAGTTTTAGTAGTCTGATTGTATCGTTAAAACTCTCAAACATTAATTGTAAACCAAAAGATTATAAAACCAAGAGTATTGTACAAAATGATGATTGTAGTTGTAGTCTGATTGTATCTTTCAGACACTCAAGCGTTAAAGTAAAGACGAGTAATCCAAAAAAGGTGATGTCATCTTTACTTATAAAGAGCCTCCCAACCCAGATACTGTGAGGAGACAATTAGATTGTGTTTATTACACTGGTAATGAAGAAGATGGTGAGATTTTAAACCTTAAGTTTGTAACAGCTGTTAGAATCTTACTTAATAGTCCAACACCATTGTCAGATGAAAGAGTTCCTAATAGTACTCTTGATGTTTCTAGTGAAGAACTGTTTATTTTATGCCCTTTTATATGTCATTATTGTGTCAATTTCTGACCATATTGCAACTTATTGCTGGGTGTTGGTCTCCATTGCTACCTACTCATAAAAACACAATAAACAACTCTCAACGCCAGTAAACTACCCACTGCATCATCACAAGCATGTCACATACTGATGTTTTATCATGCCACAGGCGTAGCAATAAAGTGTGCTGTCGTATCTTAATCCTCTTCTTAAGGCTTGTATAATTGTCCAATTCCAGTGATAGAAATGTGTCTAGCATCAAAATCTGTCCATTTTTCAATATTTCAATTGTAGTAATAGAAACATTAGCTTCCAAAAGGTCATGAAAAGCCTTCTCTATGTTGCTTTATAAGCACCGTGTGCTAAACTGACACGCCCATCAATCACTCCACATTTTCTCCGCCCCCATTTTTTACATAAACGTGATTTGTGATTGAGTAAAGGAGAACAAATCTAAACGTGAATGTGAACGTGAACAAGAATGTCGCTTTCGACTTCTGTAGCCATTAATGCTGTGTGCATATGAAATCCATGCTAGCTGATGTTGCACATCTTTTATTGATGATTTTTGTAGTGATGTGCGATAAACCGGTTTTGCAATCATCTAGTGATTATTTATATAATAAACTATTATTGAACCGTATATTATTATTTTTAATAAAACGATTATTGCAAAACTACGCCAATGAAGCACATGTCTACTTAGTAATGGCAGCTAGGCAGGCAATCTCTACAGAGTCTACACGTGGTGTATGAAACGTGGCTGGATCTTTGTCATCAAGAATAACACAAAGAGCTGTGTGTGGAAGGGGTTTGGTATAAGGTCAGATGAGAAAGGGAAGGTCATGTGTCTAACATGTGGCAAAGGTGTTCAAGCAAAAGGAAGTAATACAATTAACTTATTTCAACATTTACGAGACAATCATGCAGCCATTTATTCTCCGTTAGAACCGGAAATACCGAGTAAAAGATGAGACTCTCATCCTGATAAGCAGCCTAGTATGGTACAGCATACCTTAGAGGAAACTCCAATGAGGTTGGGTAATTACAGTGCTCAAAGTTCTGAAGCAAAATATTTAAATACAGCTGTAACTTACTACATTGCCAAGGATGCTCTGCCTGTTTTCACTGTTACTAAGTCAGGATTTAAACACTTCTTGTCAAAGTTGAATCCTAGGTATGAGGTACCAAGCAGAAAGCACTTCACAGAACATGAAATTCCATCACTGTACTCTAATATAAGAGATAACAAAGTCCAGCCAGCTGTTACTAAAGCTTCCGTTTTCACTGGCACAACTGGTTTGTAGACTAGTGAGTCATGTGATCCCAATTCAACGTTCACCATTCATTTCATAGATGCTAGTTTAAATTTGACATCATATTGCTTAGATACTGTACCTTTATACGCCGATCATACGGGTGAGAACATAGCTAAAACCACGACAAATATTCTGGATAATTGGAATCTTGATGTGACTAGACCTGTGACAATGACCACAGAAAATGGATGTATTGTTGTAGCAGCATACAGAAATTGAAACATTCTCAGAGTAAGCTGCTTTTGTCACAATTTCGACCTTGCAATTAAGGAAGGACTAGATATTCAACAGGTATAGAAAGCATTAGCACAATGTCATTTTTTGGTTGAGCTATTTTATCGTAGTTGGAAGAAAACAAGTGACTTACGTGAGAAGCAATGACAACTTGATCTCCCTCAACACAAGATATTGGGAGACATCTATTTGTTGGGAGTCTACGCTTTCCATGATTTCTCGTATACTAAAGCAGCAGCAAGCAATATCTGCTGCCATTGCAGATGAAAAAAGTATTGGCATAAAATGCCTAAAGATGCTGAATTTACAACTTTGGAAATTGTTTATGATGTGCTGAAGCCATTGTCAAGTGTAACTGATGCTCTTGCTGGAGAAAAACAAGTTACAGCATCAGCAGTTATTACAGTACTGAAGCATGTTAAAGCATACTAGAGCCAAAAAGTGCTGATAACCAGCTGAAGGCAAGAATGATGAATATTATATGGTCTGATTCACAGAAAAAATATGGAGAGGACGAAGATTTTTATGATACTCTTAAACCACATCACAATCATATTCAACTCTCAGTCCTGAGGAGAAGATAAACTTAGAAATTACCCTATAATTGGGAGGCTTTTTTTGAACCAGAGGGTGTTCCTTGAGTTGGTGGAGAAGAGAAGATGTGTGGTATCCATCTATAATAGCTCAAGTGGCAAGGAAGTACTTGTCGATTTGGGGGACAAGTGTCCCTTCTGAAAGGATGTTTAGTCTATCTTGCCGCATAGCCAGTGACTCTCATAATCGTCTACTACCAGAAAATTTCAATAAACTTGTTTTTCTTGGCTAAGAACATGGACTACGAGTGATTTTTGTCAATTTTTTTGTATACACTAACTTTTTGTGCATATATACACTCATTGCACATTATAATCGTGATTATTGTTATAATCGGGGGAAAAGTTGATAAACCAATAATTGTCCATGAGTAAATTTGTAATTGCCCATCATTAGATTGTTGTAACATGTGCATGTTCTCATTAACAAAAAAATATTGTTTGCAAGTTGGAAATTCTTCATGTACTCAATGTTATTTTATATTAAGCAGGTCATGAAAGTATCATGACTGAGGATAGCATTAGTATATCTAAAATACTGTAGATGGGGAAATTTTTGCGTTTACTTGGTGTGAAAATTTTTCAAGGTGATTTATTTTTCTTGCTTTATCTATACGCGAAAATTTTTTAACACAAAAATTTAGGGTTGCGTCATAACTTGACACGGGGCCATATGATGGATAGCTATTCAATGACATGTTGTATCAGAGGATATGATGTTTATCAGCAAATATGGACCTCCACCATAGCAGAAACTCTGCCTTGTGAACGAGAGCCAACAAACGGTGTGGACAGATATGCTGTGGCTGTTAAAAAGGGGACACTTATTGCCGGCCATTTACCACAAAAATTCTCATGCGTCTGTTACCTCTTCCTCAAGAATGGAGGTATTATTTTTTATTAAGTCAGTGAAAGACGAAGGTATTCTAAAGATTTACCACAAGGAGGACTTGAGATTCCCTGTGATTTGCTTTTTACGTCTAAATCTGAAGAAATTAAGAAATTAAAATGATAGCTTAAGCATTCAGTGAAAAAAACTAAGTAATTATTATCATTTTTAATTGCAATTTAAACTATGAACATTTTACTATAGTTCAATGACAAATACTATTACTATAAGTGATTAATGAATTTAAAGAATGACAATCTCAGCTTCTTCATCTTCAACAACAATCTCAATACCATCATCATCATCTAGAACGACAGTCTCAGGTTCATCATCTTGAGTATCATCTTCATTATCTAGCTCTTTATCTGAGTGTATGCTCTCTATTGGGTCATCCTCCAAATTATCATTTTCAACTAAAGCACCTGTGATCCCTGAGCAAATAAATCCATTAACAATAATTCTTGGAAGTATTCAGCCGTTTCTACAAGCCATTTTGCCCTAACTTTTTTCAGTACAAACATGCTTAGGTCTATTGGTTTCATTTCACATGACTCAATTTTAATACCCTCCATTTGCTTCATAACTTGCTCAGAGTAACACTCCTGAAATTTTCTCCTTAGGAAATCCTAGGCAGGCTTGTTTACTGAAACATCCATTGGTTGTAATGAATCAGTTGCATTGGGTGGAAGCAGGCATACATGGATGTCATGGTCTTCAAGAAGAGCAGTAATAGTGGGTGTGACTTGACCTCGAAAGTTGTCCATGATCACAAGTGCTGGCTTCATATAATTTATTAATTCTCTTGTAGCCCCTATATATGGAATGATGATATTTGTGACGTTGCACCATGGTCTTCTCTGTACTCCAGTGTTTCAGAGTGTGTAATGGCCCATCCCAGTGGAAACTGAAAGTGTGGGTGACAACGTGATGTCTTTCACCTATAAATCAGTTGTATTGCTAGAAAGTCAGCCAAGAGAGTTCCTCGAAAAATTGCTGTTATTTGGCATTTGTCACAGACATCAACCATTTCTACCCTATTAAAACCTTGCTGTTCCATGGTCCAACAGGAAGATGGAACCAGTTTTATTACTGTCTGATCCCAATTCATAATTAGTTCTTAGGAATCTCCTCCATCACCACAGTATTACACACTTCTTCAAGAAATGACTTCTTGAACTCAGAAAAGTTTTGTACATAATGTTGACTCTTAGCTGCGGTAGCTTTTCTCTGGACATATTTCATTCGTATGAGTTAGAAAGTGTGCCCAAAACTGGTTTAATTGCACATTTCCTCCGAATTGTTGCAATTTATTTCTATCAACAGCTAGCAAAATCCCTTGAGCAGCTGCCATAGCTATACATGCAGAAACTGCTCCACCTCATCTCACTTTCCTCAAGTAGGTCTGTACCAAAGTATCCAATTCACTTCCAAGTAAGACTGGTCTACCTCGCTTCTTTGGAGGAAGTTCAGTCACATGTCCTTCGTCTTGTGCTGTCCTTTTTTGTCTCAGAGCCTCAAGGTAGTCTTTCTTCATAGATGCAACAGTATTTTCACTAATCTTGGTCTTGAGTTTTGTTGAAAAGTGTGATGCAGCTGCTGTTATGCCATGATGATACGCATATTTCCCAATTTCAGCACGTTTTTGCGTATACTTGTAAGGGCCTCACTGCTTCTTTTCTTTATCAATCACAGCTTGAACTTCTTTGTTGGCCATAGAAATTGCCTGTGATGGTACTGACAGTGATAGAGAGCCTTTTGGATCAGGCAATCCTCCTTTGGGCTTCAAGTACCTAAGTAGAGCCATTTTTAGTGCACATGGTGGCACGTTAAAATATTTTCGGTATTCTTATAATTTGTTGCAGAAAATTTTTCGTGTGTCAAAACTTGGTGGATCACTTCAGCCACGAAAATATTTTAACAATGAAAATTTCCCGATCTACAGTACATGCATGTAATTACATGTATGATCCAATTAGAAACATTGTAGATGCTACCATTATCATTATTAGTTAGTATGTCACATTCTTACTTTCTATAGGTACTTGCTTGTCACAAGGACTACACTGTTGTGTGAAATATTGAGGTTTAATGTCATTGGTAATGAAGTTTGTTCAGCATTACTGTTTGTGCTATTGTTATAATTAGCCTGTGAATTTACATTGCTTGCTTTTGATATGTTTCTATTACTATGCATTACACGTAATTACAGCTGAAAATAATTTGCTGATGTAGCAATACTTTTGCTTTATATGGAAGGTGCAATATAATTAAAGACAATTTTGTATTTAGATTGTTGTAACTAAACAAATTTATTTATTAAATGTAACTTAAGGTTTTGTTGTAGCTCTGTAGGAGGTGGCAGTTTACATCTGTATAGGTTTCATATTACTGGAGTCCTAGCAAAGCAATAAGATTGAGAGTATTGTGAGATGTCTTAAGTAATTTGTTATAGGTTATGATTCTAGGTTACATACTGTATATTCATTTGATGATTATTATCATTAATTATGGCCAGTGTAATAGCCTGTGTCTTTACATTGCTTGCTGTTGACGATGTTTCTATTACTTTGCTTTACAGGTATAATTGCAGCTGGAAATGATTTCAATAACGTGTACTGTATTACTTTCATACCATGGTGTATGTGTAAAGCTATTATATGATTTTAATTGTGGTAACTAAATTAATTTCTAATAATAATCATCATTTTAACATTATGTGTCATTGCAGCTCCTTGATAAGGAAAGGAATGTCACATTGGAGGTGGCGCCAGTTTCCAGCTTCACAGGTTTGATATTGTCATAGTCTTAGCAACTGAATGCATTGTAAGATAGATTATTGTGAGATTTCATAATGTTTTTTTTATTGTGTTATAGATTATGACCCAAGGCTATAATTATTCTAGTGATGACTGTATCTCATTAATTATGGCCACAGTAAGTATTTTTTAGTCATTACGTAGGAAGACTGAAGCTCCAATATTTGCATTGTTTTGCCTTGTTGAACACTCAATAATTGAGAATTTCTATTTAATTTTTATTTTGGCTATTTTACCCTGAAAGATAATTGACTTTTTATTGTGGTATTTTATTGCAGGATTTTTTACAAGTAATTAATAAAAGTTATAGTTCTTTGTACATGTATTCCTCTTGCCCCTGAGGCTTCTTTAAGGCCTAGCTTTAGGAAGATTGTTGTACTAAAGTAAAAAAGAGGGAGAGGTGATGATTGTCTATTGCAGATTATATTTATTACTAAATTTTACAATTTGACAGTTAATTTGGTGAAGTTGCCGTATTATATTTATTCTCTGCTGTTGCAGAGTTACTATTCCAGGGCCTCCAGCTACTGCAGGGGGAGC
>NW_003546313.1:98665-101036 GCF_000090795.2 Amphimedon queenslandica | reverse complement strand
AATCATAATAATAATGATTAGTTAAATTATTAATAATGATTAGTTCGATTATTAATAATAAACGTTAATTAATAAAAAAATTATTTTTTATTCTACTACTAAATCATATTTTATTTCTCCACAAGTCACTTTAGATAACATATCTGCCTCCACAGATGCTGATAAAGCTGATATATTTGATAGATACTTTGACTCTCTTTATTCTGATAAGAAAGTGACTGTGGCTCCTCAGGTATCCTTATCTACCACTATTGATACTATAGATATCACTGCAGCTTATGTTTGTAATGTGATGTCAAAGTTAGATCCTTCAAAAGCCATCGGCCTAGATGGCATTGGTCCACAGATACTTAAGAGTTGTGCTGTTGCATTGTGTGGTCCTCTCCAACAACTCTTCAATGTTTCTACATCTCTCTCACTTGAGTGGCGTACACATTGTATCACTCCTGTTTTCAAATCTGGTAATAAGACCTCAGTTCGGAATTATCGTTCAATCTCGTTTCTATCTTCAACATCTAAAGTATTGGAGAGAATCATTTATGATAAGATTATTGATCACATTTACCAACTTCTATCAGACTCTCAGTTTGGTTTCATTCCTGGTCGTTGCATGCTCTATCAGTTACTTACATTCTTAAATGTCCTTTTTGTCAATCATGACCATAACCTTAAATCAGATTAATCTATTAAAATACTTGCAAGGCCTTTGACACAGTCCCTCATGACATTCTTTTTTAAAAACTTCATTCTGTGGGTACTGTAGGTAATTTGTGGTTATGGCACTGATTCAGTGAAACTTCAGCATGCTTTAGATTTGCTTACTCACTGGAGTGTCAATAATCTATCTTTTAATCTAAGTAAAACTATCCTCCGGTTTACATCATCCAGTTCGCCCATGATTTTTGACTATTACCGTTATGATTGTGATTGGTAGTACAGATAGCTGCTGGGATCTTGGAGTTATTGTATCAAAAGATTTGTCCTGGTCTTTGCACATAAATACTATTGTTGCTAAAGCCTATAAAATGCTTGGCCTAATTAGGCATGCTTTCTCTTCCACTCATACCTCTATCTCACTATTATGCACTCCCAACTTACATACTGTTCTCCAGTGTGGAGACCACATCTTAGATGGGACATATTGCTTCTAGTTGGGGTACCACATAAAGCCACTAAGTGGATTTTAATGATTATTCCTCTGATTATAAGACTAGACTTCACTCTTTACAAATCTTGCCATGGATGATGACTTACGAATTGTGTAACATTACATTCTTTTTGACATCCTTATCTAGTACGGCTACCGCATTCAATATCTGTAACTTTGTGTCCTTCACATCCTCCTCTACTAGATCTAATGGTTTTAAACTCAACCATAGATTCTATAGATGAAGTGAAACTCAACACTTTTACTACTCACGGCTGCCAAGATTGTGAAACACTCTTCCAACTATGCCCTAATATCTATGTCATTAGGTCAGGCTACAAACACTCTAAGACAAATTTTTCTGTAATCAATTTTTAGTAAATTTTTCTTCGCTCTCCTGCTCCTTTCACTTTCTATGTCTTTGTTGTAACTGTAATTTATTATCATCCTAGTCATTCATTGATTTGTGTCTTTCCCTCTCTACTTCTCTTAATTATGTTGCTATTCTTTTTTTGTTTGTTTATTTGTTTTGTGCTGGGGATCAGATTATGTTTCTGATCTACCTTCAGTATATTTACGTCATTTTATTTTCTACATCTATTATTTCTGTAAGTTACGTACACACCGTAATGATCTTAAATAATAATAATAATAATAGTACAAAATTTTTTACCATACTTTACAGAAAAAAATAATCCAAAATTTGGATTGTAAACTAGGTGAATGTAAAACATTGAGGGGTGAGCAAAACAAGTAAATGACATTTCAAAATACTTCATTATCAATAATCAACTGAAATCAGTGCAATAATGTTTACAATAAGTGGTTTTAATTGTTTTTCAGAGTAAACCTTTCGCTATGTTGTTAGCATCAACTTCTAGCTTAAGAGAATCAATCATCAAAAGTTTCTCTTCAATGGAATCTATCAAGAGAAGGACATTTCTCTTCAATTTAGTGTCCACTTTGAGGTGAATTTTAGCGATTACTACTATCTTACATTCAGATATTTTTGATTTTTTTACATTTAGGGCACTAAAGAATGAAATCATTAATCAACTGCATTTTAGAGTGACACAACTGGCAGTTGTACAAGTAGATAAAAAACATTAAAAATGGAAAAGTAGTAGGATTGAATTGGAAAAAAGTAAAAAATGAGGGTACTTGCAAACTGGTGTGGTAAAAAATCCTACACCACAGCATAAAGATAAAGTCTTCAAAGTGTTA
>NW_003546313.1:95245-98655 GCF_000090795.2 Amphimedon queenslandica | reverse complement strand
ATTTCACTCCTACTACTTTTCCATTTTTAATGTTTTTTCTTTACTTGTTTCCATTCTTTTTCTTAAATTAATAAATTACATTCTGTTATGATTCTGTGGTTAGGTTAATTATATTCATGCTGATCATGTGCACATAAATTAAAATGGCGTCAAACCACAAACCCACGCGGTGTCTGCAGCTGGATTTTGTCTGCCATTTCTTCTCTGTCCTTGCTTCTTTTTGAAACTACCTTTGTGGTCCTTGACCCAAGCCTAGAGGAATGATGTAAAAGCCAACTTGAGCGCTTCTCTGGCTTAAAAGATTAACGGGTGCATAGAAGAAGATGAAAGAAGAAAAAGTCTGAAGAATTTTGCAAAAATTTGAATTTGGGCCTATTCTCCAGAATTGCTCCCACTACATTACAGTTCACTTTAAAGGTACTAGGAGAATTGCTCAGTGAAGGAGAGCCCATCTAAGCCATTTATAAGACTGTAGAGTTATAAGTGTTTGAAAATCATAATAACGGCCGCCATCTTGAAAAACTAACCTCAATCCTACATATAGGCTACCGCCTATATAATATTCCTCACATATCACAGAAGCTACTTCGCCCTCCATGATATTTACTTAACAAGGATTTGGTGGTAGTGATTCAGACACAACTTCTTCGATGTCATCTGTTGCTGAGATTGTAGTATTAATAGTTGCGGAGAAATACTTAATGTCATTAAACTGTTTCACTCGAATATCACCAAGATCATAGGAGATTCCTTCTTTGAGTGTACATACTTCACTTTCCCACAAAACCATAAGGGCGATTCCAGTTGCATCACTAATGGTACAAACTTGTTTTGTCAATAATTTAGTTTTAAAAGTAACTTGCACAGGTCCTTGAACCTTAGTTACTTTGAAGCATGTTGACACAAGTTGATTGATTGCTAAAACTGGTAGTTGTGAAAGTGATACATTACTCTGAGAAGTAGAATCCACTTTAAATTTTTTAGATGATGAAACAATATCAGACTTGTGGTTTAGAACAATCTCTAATTCATCTGTACTTAATGCTGACCTTTTCACGTCACAGTTAAACACTCCTACTGCATTGGCATCCTGCTGGGCCTTCTTCATCTTCTCAAAAAGAGCAGTACTGACGGAGACATGTTTTAGACCCCTGATCATCAGTTACCAAGCCATGAAAGTACTTCCTTTTTGTCGAAGAGCTCTGTTTCATTTGGGGACAGTTTGGTGATGACACCATGAACGACAACATTGGAGCATGTATCTTTTAGCTCTGAAACAGCAAGCCCCAGCTTACTGTGTTACTGGAAACAGCCTTATCCTCCTTTGATGAGCCTTCTATCCTTAATATATCAGGAAATACCGAAAAGATTATAAAGAGAAGAGTAATAATCACTTAGAATTGACTGGATTCACTGGACTTCGTGACAACTACTGTCACTCTCTATCACTAACAGCCATTAACACCTCACACGTGCTAAATTCTAATGTGTGCTTGCCCTAATCTATAGTGAAAAGAAACCTCGGAAGAAACGAAATCTAAGAAGACTAAGATAAGACTCAGGAGAGAAAATGGGGACAAATATGTCTCAGACATCTACAGATAGCAAGACACCCCCTGCTACTTACAAGACATCTACAGATAGCAAGACACCTCCTGCTACTAACAAGACGTCTACAGATAGCAAGACGCTTCCTGCTACTAACAAGACATCTACAGATAGCAAGACACCTGCTATGTCAAAAGAATTAAATATCCAACATGATAGTAAGATAATACTTCATTCAGCCCCAGCCTTTAATTCGCAATTCTCACTTTCATTGTCAGTGAAAACGAAAGAAATAGCAAGACTGTGCAGAGATGTTAAAAGAAAGAATGATGCAGTGCAGAAATTGAAGAGAAAGTATGATAACAGAGAGAGGTATTGCATTCATTTAGAAGAGGAAAAGGCAGAGCTAAAAAGAAAAATGAGTGACCTAGAGACTATTGAAAGCAAACAAATAAAAAAAGATAAAATAAAAAGACAGGAGGAAGAGGAATTGATTAAGAGAAGAGTCAGAATTGAAGAAGTGGAAAGGATCAGGACACGAGCAATGTATAGTACTGATATTCAAGGCAATGCTGGAGTTAACAACTAAGTTAACTTTATAATACCGCTGTTGTATTACTGATGTTCTATTAACAAAAAACTCATTGAGCAATTCACCAATTATGTTTTTACATTATAAAAGAACAAAATATAAAAAAATGAGGATAATGATCATTAATTTCAGTTGCTGCAGTGATGTTGCACCACAGTAACATCATACATGTGATGATAGCCAGCACCTTTGCGAATGTCTCACTGCTTAGCTAGCCCCCTGCACCCAACCACCCGTGGAGCCTACAGTGAATTTTAAAATTAAGTAAATATTATACATTATAAAATGTACCTTTAAAAGGCTAAAAATATTGTAATGGCACTAGAGCACAGTCACAGTGATAAATCATCTTCCAATTGCTTTCAGGCTTTGATTGCGAGAGATTTTCCTGTCTTGTCCTATGTGCAAATGAGTCTCCAAAATTCACATATCCAAATCAAATTAGTGACCACCACCCACAGCATGTATGGCCAAGAGACTCCACATTTCATCTAATGACCACCACCAACAGCGTGTATGGCCAAGAGACTCCTCATTTCATCTAATAACCACCACCCACAGCGTGTATGGTCAATAGTTAAAGATCCCTTTGCCCTACTATACCTAGACATGTAAAACACACTAAATGCAATGTAAGATACAGTTACCACTCACCTGTGTTAATGAGTAGCATTATAGTGATTAACTATGTGACTGTTTGTTTCCATTATAATCTCTAGTGCCAATAAAATCTTCATCTTGTTTTAATACAAGTATTGGTTACTATAATCAAGAAAAATAATATGTAATAAAAAACTGGTAATAAAAATGATAATAATAATAATAATAATTAATAAAATGGCGGATGACAAGGCAGAATGTCAGATCTGCCATCGTTTTTTCTGTGTAACTTCTGCTGGGGTGATTCGGGCTCATGGACCAGTGTCCAACCGGTGCTCTGGATCCCATTCATCTCTAACTACCTCACCGTCCGATAGCCTATCATCTTTGTCCTCTGACGGCACACCACGTGGTGCGGGTAGCTTGGTGTTGGCGGACAATCCTACACTGGCAGAGGAGATTCGCCCTAAGATTTCCATTATTAAAAGAATCCCTCGGAACTCACGCCATCTGGCCAGCAGTAAGTTCTGTTCTCTCCTGGAGGCTGTAGTAAGAGACAACTCCCGGTCATCATGGGTTAGACTTTTGTCATTCCCTGCGAGATGCCTCTTTAACCCTCGTAGGGGAGGTAAGAAGTGGTCTCTCTCATCTCTTGTCAACAAGCAGCTAG
>NW_003546313.1:82077-93245 GCF_000090795.2 Amphimedon queenslandica | reverse complement strand
GTTATGTAATAGCTCACATGACAAGAGGGCACACTCATTTCTCCTCCAACGACTATCGGTGGCAGTTCAGAGAGGAAATGCTCTTATGGTTCAAGATACACTACCATCCACCTTCGAACCCCTTTATGGCACATAAGACATAACATATTCATGGTCTAGTTGTTATTATTGTTATTTTTATGCTTATTTTGTTCCTTTAGTTGTGTCTTATTTATTTATTTTCTTCTTTTCCCTTCTGT
This sequence comes from Amphimedon queenslandica, assembly GCF_000090795.2. NCBI lineage: Eukaryota > Metazoa > Porifera > Demospongiae > Haplosclerida > Niphatidae > Amphimedon > Amphimedon queenslandica. The sequence goes on along the minus strand of NW_003546313.1, from coordinate 93,006 downwards.
CCTTTCTTCTCTTCTCTCCCTCTTTCTTCCCATCCTCTTATTATTATTATTTTAATTATGATTTTTATGATAATAATAACAATTAAAAAAAAAAAAAAAAAAAAAATAATAATAATAATAATAATAACAATAACAATAATCAAATACATATATAATCGAACAATTTACAAGTATAATAATAATAATAATAACGATATGACTTTTTTTTTTAATGTATCTCTGTTGTCTTTATTCGTACTTTAGTAATAATAATAATGATGAAACATAATTAATTTACAATAATCCCAGCTATGTTAAGTAATCAAAAGGAAGCATAATTTATGAAGTGCTATGGTAGTGTTTTTGAGTAAAATATGAGTAAAATACATGTAATGTGACTTATCTCTGAGGTTTGATATCCAATGAAATATACGTCTTATATCATATGATGTACTAATGTGGGCAGAGATGCACCCTAATCCATTATGACACATCCTGTGTATCCTATGTGAAATGGTGTGATGATGATGTCATCCACTCCATATGCATTTGATCCTCAGGAACAGGTGAAGATTGTACTTCTACATGTACATTGATTAACTCTTCCTCTTCATTATGTACTAACATATCTTCAGGAGGTGGTCCTTCTTTAAGAGAAAGTAGTCGTTGATCTTTCCTCTCCTGAAGAAATCTACTATTAGCGATGTTATTGAGTCATTGGAGAGGAAATGGTGGCATAAACAGAATATCCTTCGGCTTCCTTACTCTGGAGCAGGCGACAAATGTCAATCCACAAGAGAACTCCTTCCCTACACCAATGACTACTTTGTCTAGAGTGAGTCCCTGCGATTTGAGGATCATCACTGCCAACGCTAGCTTGAGTGGTAGTTGAAGGCATGAACATCGACCACCTGAAGAAGACCAATTACGACGTACTGGAGTGATTGTTACTGTTCCATCATGCACAGTTGGTCCAGTGTAACGATCAAACCGTACCATTACAGCCACTGGTAGATGAGGACGTGTGGTTTCCTTGTAGCAGATATCTTCAACTGTTCCCATTGCTCCATTAACTAATCCCACTTCAACCCACAAGTTGCTAGTAAGCATTACTACTGCTGATCTTGCTAGCATCACAACTGGTTCCAAGCCACCAGCATCATCAGTTGGAGCTTTGGCTGCATTGGCTCCAGTGGGTACTGCCTTGATGGTAGCAATTGGGTGACCACACTCACATATAACATAGCAACATTGTGATCAACAACAGCTTCAACAGTAGGGAACAGTCGAAGAGCATTTACATATGGAGACTGGTCTTGTACTCTAATTGGTGTTTGCTCCATGAGGTGGTCCAGTCTTCCATTGTAGTATCTCCATTCCTGAGACATATTAGAATGTCCCGAAATACGATCTGATAAGGATCTTGTCCAGATTGCATCATTACTTGGGTTAAAGTAAATGCTGTCTCAAACTGACTGTGTGCTTTATACCCCTGGTCTGATAGATCTGATCTTGTGACTGTAGAATAAATGGGAAGGTCTATTGCTGGTGGTAACTGTCCAAAATCTCCAAACAATAAAATAGAGCACCCACCAAACACAACTTGTGACTTTCCAGGAAATGCTTGCCTCAGTCTACGGTCAATCATACCAAGGGTCTTCCTTCCCATTATTGACATCTCATCAATGATGAGGTACTTGGTAGATGACATTTCATCTTGCATCTTTTGCAGATTGCTTCCTTCCATTTCCTTAAAGTCACCTCTCACTGGTAGGTGCAGGAGACTATGGAGTGTCCTTCCTTCAATAATAAAAGATGCCACTCCTGTTGGTGCTGCTACTCTGACACTACCACCCAACAACCTCAAGCAGTTGATAAGGTATGATTTACCAGTACCAGCTGTACCATTGATGTGGAGTTGTTCTTGACAGTTACTCTCAAAGTGCTGTTTGACAGTGGTGTACACATCCAACTGTCTTCCATGAAGATTGTCTGGAGTAGCAGATGTGGTAAATGGAGTGGGTGTGGTATTCTGTCTTCCCTGAGCAATGAAATGGGGAGCATTATCAATATCAGAATATGATCTTGCTGCTTCTGCCCAATCATGCTCCTCAGTTGTGTTGACTGGCTCAAGTTCACTGGTTCTTTGGCAGATGAACATCCATTCCTCTTGAGCTCTTGGTTGCTGGTTCTGTTGCTGTTCGTCTTGGGATGAGTCCTATAAAAATATTAATTTATCACAACAACTAACATGCATGTACATGTAATGGAAGTAGTAAGGCTTTAGAAATGCATACTTTTAAGTTTATTCAGTATATTTAAAATTTTAACAACTAAATATTACATTACAAGTACATGTACATACTTCTTTGTCTAGAACAGTAGCTGATGATGACCGGTGCTGCTGCAGTCTGAATATATCCTGTTCTAGGGATCTTGGAACATTTCCAGACTGGAGAAATTCAGCATAGGCTTCAGTTAAGGTGTCATAGGTAGACTTGAGTTCATTGATATCTCTGAATGGCTTGCACTTCATCAGAGACTGACGACAATACTGCTCATAGTTGGGGCCAGATGGATCAGGTTAACAGTAAGGTCTGGGAGTAACAATGACTACTTTACTTCTCTTCTTTGGTTTGTCACCAAGCTCCTTTGGCATGGTGTAGTGACGAGTAAAGTCAAGTATAGTGATGGTATTGAACTGTGGAGTAGTTGGACGTGACATATGGTGATCCAGCACAGAATGAGCTGTTGCCCTCTCTCCCTCTTGTGCAGTGTTTTCAACACTTCTAGAGCCATCAAGGCTGAGAGTGAAGAAACTCCTTGATGCCTTGTACATAGGGAGCTGCAATAGAAGGTGACAAGTTTTCTGTGCTGAATGTCCCTCTCTCCAAAACTGTTCATGAGGAGCTTCTGGACAGCTTTGACTGATTTGTTGCCTTCTTTGAGAGAACGAGGAATTTTGGCAAAAGTATCCCTCAAAGACTGTGATCGTGTCTCACTTTTGGTCACATACTTGGTACAGTACTCAGCATCCCTGTTCCTTGATACAATGTACTGCATGTCGACATTAGCACGCCAGGATGTTAGTTAAAAGGCATTGAAGCTGTTCAGCATCCCATCATTACATGCAGTGAGTATTACAGGCTCCTCCACTGTGATGTTTATGGTGGTCTGTGCCTGAAGATCTTTAGTATATCCAAACTGACACTCCTGCTTGCCATTATGTGTATGTAGGCAGTAGGACTCTGAACAGTAAGTGTGTCGTTTGCAGGTAGCAATTACATCATTCAGGTCTTCCTCGAAATCTGTTACTTTAGAATATGACTCATTGCAAATGTCTGGATCAACCTTTGCTGGTGGAGCATCACTGACATTACTGCCATCAGGAAGGACAGCAGGATTGATGGTAGAGATGATCTTGTCAGCGTACTCAATGATCTTTTCCTTTTTTGACTCCACAAGATCAGGTGATGATGAGAGAAGTTTCTCAACATTAGGAGCATTGGGTAGCCAAGCTAGTCCATGTACATTAGGACTGCCCCGATGTTGCCACTTAAACCTCATCCAGTAGTCTGTGGCTCCAAGTATACCAACATAAAACACTTCCACAAACCTTTGGATCCTGTAGGTAAAAAACCAGTCAGCTAGTGCAGGATTATTGATAACTGCTCTAGCTCAAGCTTGTTTGTCATCTGGATCTTCAGGACAGATGAGGTGAGCTAACTCAGGCCACTGGTGATCAGCAGCACTGTTAGTGAAGATGGTGGGCTGTCCCAGAGTGTCTATTATAGCAATGAGCTTGTTCCTCTCCTTAAACCAATACTGTCTAGTGCCACGCACACTGGTACCATAATGGACAACTTTGTTTGAGAACCTTTCTCCTTCCTGACCGATCATGTCTCTGAGGTCATCTACAGTAAGGTGAGCTTCCCCTGGATGTTGCTTGATGTAGAATCGTCCTGTCTCATTTGCTCTGCAACGCATTTCTGTTTTGACTGCAAAAAAACGGAACCGGGGGTGTTTAGCTAATCTTCCATCATCATACTTCATTAAATGAGTGAAGTAGTCAGCAGTTCAGATACGGTGAGATCTAATGCCATTGTAGTCAGCAGCACCTATAATATGTGACCATAATTGATAAAAGGTACCTTATGGCAGATAGGAAGATTGGTCTTTATGGCCTGAAAAATCCAACTTCCTGAGCTTTATTTATCATAAAATTTCTTCAAAGGATGCAAAAAGTTATTATGTAACTTTTAGGAACAATACTTGTTTTACAGAGCACTCACAGGTCGATATTTTTCATTATAATGATGAATTTTAAAATCTGCCATAAGGTACCCTTTGTCCATTATGGTCACATATGAATTTACAAAGCATAACGTCTCTGTATAGTATATCTTGTAACAAACCTATTGGAAATAGAGTTGGGAATACCATTGAGAAGTATCCCTTTCTTGTGAACTCATAAATAGGAGTACCACCATCACTGGGCCACATGAGGGTTGATGACTGGGACTGCCCCAGTGCTTGTTGAATTGTCTCCCTCTCTGTAGCTGGAGGTGCTGCATTAGGTACAAATGATGAAGAATAGTGATCTTCACTTGTACATGTAGCTTCACCAAATGTAACTTCAGCTTCTGATTGTACTGGCTGAACTGAATGATGGTCAGCGAGGTCTCCATCATCAGGTAGACTTGCCAAGCTATCTTGATTTAAACAGAGTGCCTCTGATAGTAGATATTATTGGCCATCAACCATGTAAGAGCGTCTTCAACAACTCGTCTACGAACATGAAAGTCTCTGTGACTCTGTTTCCTCTCCTTCCTAACAACTAGTACACTGATGTCAGTTGCTAGACATGGTAATGAAGTAGCAAGGGAGTGCACGTCTTGTGGAAAGTTAATAACATGTCCACTGTAGCCTTATTGTCCATGTGGAAGTTTATATATAGACATCACTGGCATTACAGCAGATATTAACATTTCCTCTGCTTGTGACAGTGCCTAATAAAAAAAGAAAATAAAATTAAAATTATAATAATTCATGATAACTATTAATAATAATCTAAGAAATATTATACATGCATTTGTGCTGGCACAGTTCCAGGATCTATGTTTTTGCCTTTTGAGAACTTTGGGATGTGCCGGTCATGAGCACACCTACACTCCATGACCTCATTTGGCTGAGAAGAGACTGACAGATTGGGAAAGCTTTCCAAACACGTCTCATACTTTGAAGAAGTAATAGAGGAAAGAGTTTCATGAAGATTCAACATCTGTGTGTTGATAGGCAAAATCTCTTCCTCCTCTAGTCTCCTACATTGAGCAGCCATAACTCTATTACCAGCCAGCTGTTGCTCTCTCTTAGCAGGGTCCTCTTGTTCTGTTGATGCATTTCGAGTTCTATCACCTGCTAATCGCTGTTCTCTCTCAGCAGGGTCCTCTTGTTCTCTCCTCAATGTAACTCGAGCTGTTTCACCTGCTAATCGCTGTTCTCTCTCGGCAGGGTCCTCTTCTTCTCTCCTCAATGCCGCCCAAACTCTATGAACTGCAAGCCTCTGTTCCCTCTCATCAGGTCCCTCTTGTTCTCTTATCCTTCGCATCCTGGCTCTTTCTCCAGATATGTGATCTTCTCTGTCAGAAGGAGACTCTACTTGTTGTCTTTGGGCGCGATGAGACCTAACTCTAGCATTTCTATTGGACCTCTTCGCTCTTTTCTCCTCCTCAGTCTCATTCCTTCTTCCCTTCCGATCACGCTCGTTACGAAGAAGTCGACGAGTTTTACGAGCATCTTTTTGTGAATAACTCATGTTTTAAGCTTCAGCTTCTCTTGTATCTTAAGTACTCTTCAACTACTCTCTTCCAGTTAAGTTGCTTTACTCTTACTCATTATCTTTGCACATGGTACCGTAATTATCAAAATTATCATTTTAAAATGTGTGATTATTATTTTTTATAGACGCATAAATAGGGGTGACGTACGTGTACATACAAACAAACTCAACTCGACTATGTTGGGCTTGCTTTTGCTCGCCCCAATAATATTCTGCTTCTGTATATGTAAAGAACATAAAAAATTTTAAAGAACAAGGTTAAATAGGATTCCGAACGACCAACGAAAATGTGAAATGAAAATCCTACTCGTAACACAAATTCTACTCTACATTGTAATTTCAATGTTAATAAGTAAGAATTACAGATCACCTTGCAATGTAGAGTAAAATTTGCGTCACGAGTAGCATTTTCATTTCGTATTATCATTGGTCGTTTTGAATCCTACTTAACCTTGTTTTTTTAAAAATCTTGTTTGTGTTGATTTCTTTAGTTGCCATTGTGATGCTTGTTGATTTTACACAAACAACAATCGTCATTATTATTATCATTGTTGTGACTTTACATCATTTATGAGAGACAGTATTGAATGGACATGCTGAAGGAATATCAACTATCCTGATGACAAGTGAAATTAATACTAGTCTTGACTTAAGTTCTTGTTCAAGAAGATGTGAGCTGAGAGTGTCCATCTTCCCTGCAATGTTGCAGCTATTTCTGTTCTTCCAGGCTGTTGTCATTATTATCATTGCATATCATTACATTAATTTGTTTGTTTTTTAAAATAAAATAAAATCATACACTGCAAGATTAATACCTTCTTTTAGCTGGAAACAGTAGTTGATTCCAAGCATAGCTTGGTAAAAATAAATTACTTCTTCCAGAGCTGCAGATCTCAGCATGCGCGACCACACCCAAATTTTAGAGCACATGCTTCTTTTATTAAAAAACTGGCGGCATGCAGCTAAGATAGCTCTATGCAGCAGTCACAGTATCACTCTGTTGGAGTAGATTTGTGTAAGATTATCCTTGTGGCACCAACAGATACTGAGATACACACCGACAACTGGATTGACAAGACTTCTGACTTGATAATGATGAAGATGAAAAAAAGGTGGCTGAACAAAACGGCCGGTACGCCAATTTTTGGTTTTCCTCTTAAACAAGGTCTAGAGCCACGCTATGGGTACTAATGGTGTCCTCTGGTTAAGATAAGGTCCTCTATAAAATGTGGTAGGCATAGGAGCTCGTTTTCCCAGTATAGCAAGGCTGCAAAAGTCGTGGCAGCCATTTTATTTGGGGGTGAATTCTACTTAGTAACGCTACTGCGTTACTAATATACCTCTTGATTGCTCTACTATACTTTGCAATGATGTAAATAAATAGTAATTATTGTGATAGACATAAATTAGCCTTTCAACAATTATTGATTGAATACATTACAGTCATCACAATTAAAACATCTAAATTATGAATTAGTTAGTTTACTATTGCATTCTTCAATGTCTGTGATTCAGTACCATAATACACAATTAAAAATTATTGTTTATACTTCGTAGGATTGTCATTGGGCTCGCCATGCTTGTGTAGGCTGGAACTAAACTGTTGATTTGTCATTCTTTCATTAAATTTTTTTATGTTAAAGGAATTAATACTCTTTCATAAAATTCTGTAGGGTTGAAATTTTTGTACTATTTTTATGAATAATAATTCTATTGTTTCTTGATGTTTATTATTAATAATTGAACTAGTAATTATTATCATAATTTTTTTAAATAACTGAATAATTGTTGAATATAATAATTAATAATAATTAATAATAGTAATAAGAAATAACAATAATAATAACAATTATGATTGAACTCAACCCCATTGTTTCTTTCATATCTTGACAACCCTACCTTTTTTAATTTAATAGAAGTTTTTTTATTGACTTGTATCTCTACAGCAGCAGTTTCAAATACCATAAATGGTAGTTCAGAAAGTAAATACATTCTGCAGGTGAATATGGTTTTGTTAGGTATGGTGTTCGTATGCTGCATGTACTGTGTACTCACTGTATACTGATTGTATTGTGATGATGTAATGATTACTATTATAATTTCATTCTATATATATCTTTCAGTGCTGTGAATATCATTATTGTGCTACGAATATCATGATCTTTAGGCTTGTTTCAAAAATTTCCCTCAATTTGTATAGTTTTAAAAATTCCCTACTAGTCACTAAAATGAGCAGTTCCCCTGGATCTAGGCGAATTTTCCTATGTATGGAGGACACTGTCCTGAAGGGATCGAGAGGCAAAGTTTTCCACTCAGAACACTAAGAAAATAGGCTGAATAGCTGCTGTAAACATTAAAAAATGTGACCATAATTGACAAAAGGGCCCTTACGGCGGATTTTAAAATTGATTGTTATAATGGAAAATATGAACCTGTGAGTGCTTTGTTAGACAATCATTGTTTCTAAAAGTTTCATGGTAACATTTTGCATCCTGTCAAGTAATTTTATGATGAATGGGGCTCAGGAAGTTGGGATTTCATAGGCTAGAAAGACAAATTTCACTACCCACCATAAGGTACCTTTTGTCAATTATGGTCACAAATGGACTCTGCGTAGATACATCTCACAAACAGCAAACACGAGTCCCTTAATTAGGCACACCTGTCACACGTGCGCAATCAATATTTCTCTTGCCATAATTATAAATTTGTTATGCCTAGGCCTATACTATTGTTGCTTTACACACGGTGTCCCATATGAGTCATCCCAAGCTAGCAGTCACACATTTTAATCAACACATCCTACATTGGAAACAATTCTGGGTGCAATTTTGTGTCTTCATTCTCACAACTTATCGAATGCTGAGAAACTGTTTTACCTGCTACACACACTTCAAAATGGCAGTGCAAAATCCGTGACTGGTAAATTGCTATCAGGAGAGTAGTACATGGAAGCTGTTAAATGTCTAATGGCTTGTTTTGATTGACCTCATCCGATACATCAGACTCATGTAAAGATTTTCATTGATGCTCTTCCTTTTTGCACTGGGACCGGTCAGGAATTAAGAGCATTATATAATGTCATACAGCAACACACTCAAGCCTTGAAATCTGCTTGAATTAAAACTTGATTCCAATAGTGTTTGAATGGCAAGGGCAAACTCAGTCACAACATGAGACACCTCAATTCCACGATATGTTTGCATTTTTTTGATAGCCGTGCCCAAGCACCAGAGGTAACTGTACCTTCTAAAAAACATTTAAGAGTTTTCCACAATCGAAAAAACCAGTAGTGTACTCGAAGTCGATTCCTTCAAATCCAACCAATTGTGATGTCTCCAGTGGTCAGTGTCCTTTATGTAAACCATAATGATAACATCTTTATTCTTGTCCAAAGTCCGCACTTACTTCATGATCAAAAGGTCAACTCACTGTAAAGGTAACAAAGTTATGTACGAATAGTCTTTATTTGTACCTGATGTTAACTCATCTCATAGGTGTCAGAAATGCTGGAATTCTCACCATACACTGCTACATATTAACCATTAGGCACCTCGAGCTGAGCAGTCTCATGAAACTGGAGTATCTAGCAGCACAACCACAGCAAGGCTGGAACCTTTTTCCCTATTGATGACTTGTCAAAATCAAATACGGTCTATGCTCCTAATGGCTCATTAGTCAGGGTCAGAGCTCTCTTTGACAATGGGTCATTTGCATCTTTCATTTTACATAAATTGATTCAATCACTTCAGCTCAATCGCATCAAAGAAAGGATATCAGTCTCATAAATTTAAGGTGTCTCTCCTTCAAATCCAAATCACATAGTAACTAATTTCAAAATAACTCCTTTGGACACTCCAGCTAACAGTATTGAAATGGCTCTGGTTGTTCCCTATGTAGTTTGTGACTTGCCTGTTTCTCCTATACCATTTGATGCAAAAGTGGACTTATCTCTCTGATTTGAAGCTAGCTGATCCTGAATTTGGTGTTCCTTCTAGAGTAGTAATTCTCCTCGGTGTCGATATCTTTACGGAGCTGCTAGTCCATGGTAGGCAAAAGTGACTAAAGTGACCACCAGGATCACCAGTAGTAATGGAAACTCTACTTGAGTGGGTGCTCTTAGGCAATGCTCAATTCACAGTCCTCAGTACAACTGCTCCTACTACAACCGCTATCACTGTTTGTAACGCATAACAGGTGATTTAATACAGCAGTTCTGAGAGATCGAAGAAGCACCAAATCATTCATCTCATCTATCAATGTAAGAACAAGCAGTGGTGTAACATTTTTAAAATAATTATACAATCAAATCTAATGAATAGTTTATTGTTACCTTGCCTATAACAGTTGATTCCTCAAGGCTTGGAGAATCCAGATCTCAAGCTGTAATACTATTTCTCTAGTGTGTACTAAATACCTTCATCAATGTAGATGAAGTCTAGTCTCGCATAGGCAGACCCTACCCCTCTTTGACATCTGGACAGAGGGGTTTGAGTCTGGTGCACTGCCAAGCATCATTTTATTCTGAACGCCACAAGACTTCCGGTGGCACTAGGAGAACAGGTGTTACTAATAAATGACATAAATTGAATCACAATTAATTTTGTTTTAATACAATTATAATCATGACTTATTTAATTCAATTTCAATAATAATAAAATAAGGCGTGAACTAACGACAATGACAAGCTAGAAGTACTTTAGTAGCCATAAGTTGCTTGTTCTGTGGTACAGATGTCAAAGAAGGAACAAAAAAAGAAGAGGAAGCTTCTGTTTGGAAAAAGTCAGAGTTAAGCAAATGCTGTGGATGTTCCTAATACTTTATCTTCGATGCATTACAATCAAGAGTTTTCAGCAATGAAACCTAGCTCAACTGATAATGCATTACTAAAATCCTGGCCTTCTACAAAAAGTTACAGATCTACAAAATGATATATTGAGGTTCATTAATGATAGCCATTTAATGCCTGCTGAGGCAGCTGCATTATCACTTACAGTATCACCTCAACCTTTATCAGAAGTTGTTCCGTCATCTTCAAAACCAACAGGTTCGTGCTTAGGCAAAAGATGTGATGTTCCTGTGGCATTGACCAGCGCGCATTCATAGTTCTA
>NW_003546313.1:77774-81544 GCF_000090795.2 Amphimedon queenslandica | reverse complement strand
TACTTTACGATTATTATTTTTAGATGTTTCCTTGTCTGCAACCACTATTGCTATGCTTGTCTCATTCTGGTACATTAAAAGTGATTAATAAGATACTTAAAGATCATGAAATTGATGTCTTATACCTGTCTGATAATTTACTGCATCATTTAAAAGTATATGTGTACACTGTTTAACTATTATAGCTACTATGATTGCAGGAGAGATCTTTGCAACAGACCAAACAGAGAGCTGAATATGCATCTTATGAAAACCACATAGCTTATCCAGAAGATGACGCAGATGAAGGTTATCACCATGGTAATAGTACTACTGCATTTTAAGCTGTAGATGACATTGATGATGAGGAGGAAGAGAGGTGTGCCAGTACAATGATTTCAGAAATAAGTGATGAAGACTTGATTAATGCAATTGAAAGGATTGTTAATGATGAAGAGGAACATGAGACAGATTCTACATAAGCACCAATGGCAGGGTTTTAAGATAGTGGGGGATAATGTGGACAAGACCTTTTGCAGGCGCTTTCAAAGTGCAGAGTATAGCACACATTCTTTCTAATACTTTCACTCTTATGCAGTTTTAGATAGAGTAGATTATAGTTCCTTGTCAGATGATCTAAGAGGAAAAATAATAACCAATGATTTGCTACCTACTGCCAGTGAAATCATTAAAATAATGGAAATATTTTCCACTTCAGTTTCAATATGACCAAAGCAGAGAAATGAAGAAAAGTCAACAATTGTAAGCATGCACAATTACAAATATTAATTTTATCGTAACATGTCTACTGCATAGGTTCCACTTTGTATTGAACAACACAATAAAACAACTTGACGAAATGTGTTTGATTTTTGAGAAGTGGCACAGATAAGTATAGTCGGTTTCAGTTGAGAAGAAACGGAAGTAAAGCAATGCTTTCATCATTAAAACGTCACGTGTAGCCACACCCAAACATGGCTGAGATCTGCAATCTCTCATTCTTCAAGCATTTCTTCTCCTTTAACTTACTTTACTATCTATTGTACCTCTACAGTAGTTGCTGCTACCTCCATCTATCCTTTTCTAGTTTTTGGGGGCCTGTTTTCAGCTTGTATAGAGCTCGGAATACAGATGATTCAATGAGTGTACTGGCAATGAACAACAACTAAGATTGAGAAGGCTGTGGGGTGATATAGCAAGAATTGTCCTCAAAAGAAAGCTCCTGGTTGAATATTACTAGGTCTAGAGAGGTTGATATGTTTCTTTTACTTTCAAAATAAAAAAACCATTAATTTCTGACAAAATGTAGTAATGAGATACAAATGATATTCATTGGAGTGACGCACACAATTCGTCATGGCGGTTCCTTTCATCTCAAGCGGAAGAACCTGTTTAGAATCCTTCCAGAGTACCTAGAAACTCAAAAATTGGTAAGGATTTTTGGAAGAACCCGTTATGCAGCTACATCAAACTTCAGTTTGCTAGCATTAGTGACAAAAAAGTTATAAGGGGTGGTGGTGGTTTCTTCTGAAATGAAACCGACTATACCAAAGATACATAAAGTCAGGTCTAATAAACAAGTACATATGTAGGAAGTGCTTCTAGGAAGAGATCACTTTTCTGCTGCAAGAGTAAGGGGAGCAAAGTGTATCAGAATTAACAGCCATGATGATTTGAGCAGACTTAAAGGAGTCCACCCTATGTAGAAGATTGACATACACGCATGACTGTATAAAGTTATAATAATTATGCACTTTTGACATATTGTAAATGTAGGTTATATGGAGAAGACTGTTTAACGAAGAATCATTTGCTGATAAGGGCACTCTGAATCTAATCAAAAATAATTAAATAAATTGTTCTTCTGTACCAAAAGATCCAAATGTTATGTTGTTGTAACTGCAGAGAGGTTATTATAAGATTAAAGTGAGGAACGTATTACTTTAATCGGCCTGTCTCAAGAAGTAGTAAATAAATTTGCACGCCATTTACCATGCTATAATCCAAAAGTAAAGAATCAAGTACTTCATTACTTCTGTGAGATACTGACACTGGGATTTATATGGTATAACTATTTGGATGCCACTGGAGAAGGGGATGGTGGCCGAGTAATGGTTATTTGGAAATTTACTTTAAAAAAAACAAATCACAGAAATTATGCTAAAGAGGCAGCAAATCTTTTTATTAAGTATCACTTCCTTGCTTCACCAGAAAAGCTGCACAGATAAGGGACATTCACTTCATAAATACTCAAGGGAGGGGGCGGGCTGCAACATAGTCCGTGAATTTTTATGGAGTACCTCAATCGTAGACTAAAGGAAGTCATTAAACAAATGAGTTCAAATTTTCAACCTCATTCATTGTTAAAGGCAGCTACAGCGATTGAAGTCTGTGATGATGTTTGCCAAACTTTAAAAAAAGAAATTAGAGGAAAAGCAAGTTTTATGGGTCCACACAGCATGCAATCATCTAAAAAGGACCACAAATTAATTATTGATCAATTAAAAGAGACTGAAACATTTCAGTCAAAGCTGCATAGAAGCAATACTCTTAAACTAATTTTTTGTTAGATTCTGTGGATGACAATGCTATAGACAAGTGGATCGCTGAGAATATTTTACCACATCTAATTTTTAAACAATCGTAATTTATGGCCATTTCATTTAATATCACTTATCTTTCACACAAGTATCACAACTATTACTTTTGTTAGAGTAATTATTTGATAATGTGAAGTTGCGAAACAAGCATTGTCTTTCATATCTTAATTGGTATACCTGCTTGCACTTCCATATAACAGACATGCATGCGAAAAAATTCCGTCACGTCCAGCTCTACTGGATTCTTGTGCATACTCTTCCAGACTTGGAGGTTTGTAACAAATTATTTGTCTGATACTTGGGCAGTCAATGCCAATACCAAAAGCAGTAGCTGTGACAGCAATGCGTAAATGGCTTTTAGTGTTACATAGTGATGTTATCACATCTTTTACTTTTGTGGTAAATGCTGTGGAATACATTTCAACCACTCAACATTCATAGAAATCAGGATACCCTGGTGGATATACAAAATGTTCCTATAATTTATGATGAAATGTATTGTAAATTGTACTGCAGTCAGAGTATGATCGACAAAAGTTTATAGTTTTCTTGTAATTTAAGCCATGATGCTTTACTTCATGTAAAATCACAGTACAGAATTTATATATTGTTGGGAGCGATTTTACAGAATAAGCAATCTTTGCTCTGCAAGGTGAGGTTCCAAATATGATGGGATCAACTAATGATTTTGCTATACAAATCGTACTTAAAGTGTCCTTTGTAGCTGTGGCAGTGAGACAAAGAACATTTATATTCCTTGGTACTATACTTTGTAATAGACATAATTCTGCAAAGGCAACTCTAATTTTATCTCCCCTATAAAAGATAGGTTAATATATATGTGCAATGTGCATACCAATGTACCAAGTCTTGATGCAATGGACTTCATCCACTATAAGAGCAACAAGCTTTGTTTATATAGCAGTAACAAAAGCGTATTACAGAAAAGTAAGTTATGTAAGAAGCTCTCAGGGCTAATAAAAACAAACTGAATCAGTCCTTCAATAACTGCTTTAGCGGCAGCGTTGTCACATTGACTGTCACTGACAAACTCAGCACATATACCTAATTTTGTAACCTGATGAATCATAGGAGAAATCAAATGGCTAACACACACAACGATACTGCCTTTGGTTCCTACATACAATCAAAGAATAATATTATATGCATCAGTAATGAGTCCAGGCATTT
>NW_003546313.1:60246-77764 GCF_000090795.2 Amphimedon queenslandica | reverse complement strand
CGTTCTTGACATCAAAAATATATGGCAGTAGAGCATAAATCAGAGATTTACCATACCCAGTAGGGAGGGATACGAAGACTTCTTTCCAAGACAAAAAGGCATCAATTGCCTCCCTGTGCTTCTCTTTTAAAGTTAACTTCAATTCAGCACTCACAGCAGTAACAGCATTCATTTGTAATGTAATGTGACGCTGAAGCAACTACATATATTTAAGCAATTAAAATCATTTCCTGTTCATTGAGAACCAGACCCAAACCCCACCGTCCAAATGTCAAAAAGAGGTTTCGTGTGGCTACGCTAGGCAAAAAGAAGTCATCCAGGAATATCTTACTGTAAAACATGCAGAGTTAATACCAGCAGCAGATCTCATGGAACCAAGAAGCGATGTATTTTACATACCTATTTATGCTGTATACAAACAATCCATTACTACAACAAAGGTTAGGGCAGTATTTTGATGCTCCTGCTAAATCTTCTGGTAAATCGCTAAATGATATCCTCTTTGTGGGACCAACAATTCACCCACTACTATTAGATGATCTACTATGTTTCAAAACCTATTGTATAACAATGACTGCAGATGTGACTAAGATGTATCGAGCAGTGGAAGTCAAAGATGTAGATAAAGACCTCTACAAATTGGTATGGAGATCAAATTCTAACGAGCCCTAGAGAAACAACAGACATACAAGGTTAACATTCAGAGTATCTGCATTGTCCTTTGCTGCAAACATGGCAGCAACATGCTATTGATCTTGTACATGAGTATCCTTCAGCTGATAAAATCGTAGAGACTTGTTTTTATGTGACTGATGGCCTCACTGGGTCTCATAGCATTGAAGGAACTATTTCTCTATACCAAAAGTTTGTTGAATTATTCAGTCGTGGTGGTTTCCTCTTACAAAAATGGAATTCCTGTGAAGCTTCTCTATTATGTAATATTGATCCACAGCGAGAAGATTCTGTTATATTTCTAACTGTATCAGGTTCTGGGGAATATACAAAGGCCATGAGAGTGAAATGGAATACAACTCATGATCACTTTAGTGTAACCATCCCAAAATGACACAATCACCAAAAAATTTTGTATTAGATATCACTAAAATGCTTGATGCTTTTGATCGGTATTTTTCAGTACTTATCAAAATGTAGATTCTTGTGCAGCATCTTTGAAAAAAAAGATAGATTGCAAGGATCCAATTCCTCCCTTTATTAATGAAGTCTGGCTATAGTTGAGGCCTGAATCATCACTATCCGTTTGCAAACACCTCATTATTACTTTTCAAATAATACCAACAACATTAACACTCAGCTGCCTGGCTTCTTTGATGCCTCAGAAGATGCTTATGGTGGTGTAGTATATATCCATGGACAAGATACCAATGGCCATTTTCACACTGCCTTTGTCATAGTAAAGACAAAGGTAGCACCACTGAAAAGATTAATGACTCATCTTTCTCAAAATTATTTCATCACACAAAGATTATTTATGATGTACCAATCTCAAGTGTGCATGCTTGGACTGACAGTCCTATAGTACTTAGCTCGTTGCATGTTTCTCCAAACCAGTTCAATACATTTGTGGGAAATCACATTTCAGCCTTGACCGATAATATTCTACCAACTTGTTGAAATCACATTTTAGAAATTAAATATCCTGCAGACTGTGCCTCCCATTGTCTGTACCCAAATGAGTTATTGGTTCACAAATTATGGTGGAATGGTCCCAAACGGCTAGTTGCTCCACATCTCAATGGACAGAATCTCCATTTCTACCGCCTTGTATTGAAAAGGAAAAAGAAAGGGAAGTATCTCTAGCCACTTTTCGTCAATCACCTGAACCCATCATACCGTTTGATTTTTATGAAAAAATTTTCGAACTTACAACATGTAACAGCATGGATCTTTTGATTTAGCAATAATTGCCAACCTGCGAAACAATGTATCATTCATTGCTCAAATTTTTCTACTGTTGAAATTTCACATGCGAAAATATTAGATACAAATATCACATTGTAGCAACTTTCCTCAAAAATATCGACCATTAAAGCAAAAAATGTCACTGGTTTATCCAAGAATAGTAAATTGAAGGCTCTTAATTACTTTTCGATTTGGATGACTTAATACGTGTAGGTGGTCGTCTGTCTAACGTGAATATGTCTTACTGAAGGATACATCCCACTGTACTTCACAATAAATATCTATCGCCAAAATGATTATTCAAAAAGAACAACTACGTATGTTACATGATGGTCCATCTCTACTTAGCAAATCTATTGCACTGTGATTTCATTTCATTAATCTCAGGAGGATTGTCCAATTAATTAAACGCTTTTGTGTAACCTTTAAATGCTTCTCAGGAAGGGTCACATCACAACAAGGCCAGCTTCCTCCAGAAAGGATAATTCAAGATCAGATCTTGGAAGAAGTTGGAGTAGGTTATGCAGGACTTGCAGTAATATGAATGGCCATATGAGGAAACCAGTCTCTATCAAGGCTTATGTTTGTGTATTTCCTTCATTGACACTGAAAGTAGTACACTAAAATTAGTGTCAGATCTAACTTCTAATAGAATCATTGCTATACTATGTCGATTTGTTTCTTGAAGAGGTCTACCTCGATGCATTTGGAGTGATCCTGATCATAAAACGAAAAATTAAAAAAAAACAAGATGAAGAAGGATTCCAAACGACCAACAAATGTACGATATGAAAATCCTATTCTCATGATGCAAATTCTACTCTAAATTGTATTTTCAATGTTTTTATGTAAAACATTACTGATCACCTTGCAATGTACAGTAGAATTTGAGTCATGAGAGTGGGATTTTTATATCGTACTTTCGTTGGTCATTTGGAATTCTACTTCATATTTTTTTTAGAATTTTTTATGTTCTTGTTTGTGTTAATTTTTTATAACATTGATATTTCTCAGTTGCCATTGTGATATTTGTTGGTTTTATTATTATTATTATTGTAAAGTCTTAAATATAAAGCATTGTAAGAGACAACATTGAGTGAATGGATATGCTGAAAGAATGTCTACTATATTTATGGCAAGTGAAATTTATACTAGTCTTGACAAGAGTCCTTGTTTAAGAAGCAGTGACAGTACTGATCATCCATCTTCACTGCAATCATAGTCCTTCCTGTTGTCAAGTCATATATTATCATTGCATTATTATAACATTATTTAATTGTTTGTTTTTTTAAATAAAATAATTGATTACACACATATTAAAAGAATAATATGCATGTTTAATAATACCTTCTCTTAGCGAGAAATCTCCACAAAGTGTTGCAGTTGATTAATAGCTTCATTTCCTTGCTTCTTCCAGAGCTGCAGATCTGAGCATGTGCGACCACATCCAAGTTTTGGAGCACATGCTTCTTTAATTTATAAAATGGTGGCATGCAGCTAAGATGGGCCTAATCCAGCAGTGGTAGTACAACTTTTTTTGTTGGAGAATTATCATAAAGAATAGGGACCTGTGCATGCATTATTGCAGTAGAATGGTGTTAGAATTAGCCTTCTATCACCAAGAAAAGTTGAGATAGAGACCAACAACTGGACTGACAGGACTTGATGATGAAGATGAAAAAAGGTGGCTGAACAAAACGGCCATTTTACAGATTTTAAACTTTCCTCTCAAAGTTTAGAGCCACACTAGTGGTACCAATGGAGTTTTGTGGTCAAGATAAGTTCCTCTACAAAGTCTAGTAAGCATAGGAGCTCGTTTTCCCGGTATAGCAAGGCTGCAAAAGTCGTGGCAGCCATTTTAAAGTGGGGTGAATCCTACTTAGTAACACTACCACGTTACTAATTTTTCTCCAACACATTGGGATCTGAAAGAGCTTTAACTTTTTTGGAAAACAAGATTAACAAAACTAGAATTTGTGAATTTTTTGCATCCAAAGGAATCGAATTGAAATTCATTCCAGAACGATCTCATTTTGTTGGATTATGGCAAACAGCAGACGAAACGAAAAGTTATACTTACAAATAACCTATTATTTCAAGATAAAATGAGGAGTACACTGCGCTTGATTGAACCCTGTCTAAGTAGTCGACATTAATTCCTTTGAATGTCTTAAATGATGACATCATTCAAGTCCTTACTCCAGGACACTTTCCAATAGGAAAATCTCTCACTGCTCTTCCAGATTGTTTGATTACAGAAAACCCCTTATCCCATTTAAAGCGATTGCAATTAATTCAGAATGTGATGAATCATTTCTGGAATGATAGTCCACAGAATGTATCACATCATTGAATAAGTATACAAAATGGACGGACAGTACAGATAATGTATCTAAAGGAGTTATTATTGTTGTACTTCTTGATAAAATCTTATTCCATACAAACTGGCCTTTGGCTAGAATAGGTGGATGTTCACCCAAAGAAAGATAAGGTGATCAGAATTGCATATGTAACACCTACAAAAGGCCAGTAACAAAAATCGTCATTTTAATTACAGCAAAACCCTCTACTTGATCTCACTATTGCAAGATTGGTCTCGGTTGGTGGTATGTTTAGCATTCTGTGGTATAGTTTTTAACTATGTATGTACCGTATAGCCGGAAATTTTGGAGGCAGTAAAATTTGGCGAATTGCTAAATTTTGGTTATTGGCGGATTTTAAATTGGCGAATTAGTGGCCACGTGCCATTGAGCATGCGTATAAAGGCTCAAAATGGCGGTTTTTATTTTGGCGAATGAAACTCTATTCGCCAAATTCACCAAATTTTTGCCCCTCCAAATTTTTGTGCTATACAGTATATGTTTACACTCTGTGTTCATTTACAAATTACTAAATTAGTTATGTAATTTCCTCTTCTTCACCTACACTTAATTTGCTGGTCAGTAAGGCTACGTCAATCAAAGTCGGTCCCTTAATCAACTTCAAGGCATAATCTCACTAGCCTTCCAATGATTCCAAAACGTGCAAAGGAGCCTCCTCAAAAGAGACAATGTAGCCTTAAGCCCTGTACACATGAAGCTCGAAAATGTTGTAGAATTTCCTTTTTTCTATAAATAGTGTTACATTATGATTCATTGTTAGCTGTTATGAAGTTATCTAGTTATTATCTAGTTCTTTGGTTATCATTTGTGTTTGTTGCTCTATTGATCATTTTTTTAACTTTGACTATGTATCATTACTCTCAATTTCGTGTAACAACTGCTATAAACTTCGCAATCCTTACTAAGCTCATACACTTTCAGTTGCTATAGCAGTGGAGTCTGCAGAGTAGCTTAGGTTTTTTCTTTTTAGGCTAAACAAACTTTCTGTACTTATTATGTTTGCAAAACTTGTTTCTATGTTGAGATACTCATTTTGTTAAGCTTAAGCATGATTCCTTCTTGTAACAAAAACTAATGTATTACTGTATATCGGGTAATTTTGGAGGAGATTAAATTTGGCAAATTAAGCCGTTTGATAGGAATTTGGCAAAATAAAAATGCGCCATTTTGAGCCATCATACACTTTCTCAATGGCACGTGACCATAAATTCACAAAATTAAAATCCACCTATAACCAAAGTTTTGCTCCTTGAAACTTACGCGTTCCTTGTTTCCACGGAAAAGTCCAGCTAATTCCACAAGATGTGAGACTGAAATTATGTCCACCAGAAATGACAAGTTTTGTGTAAGTTGCTATCAGGTTCTTGTTAATGAATACATGCTTATATATATAGCACTGTACCGCTGAACAGTTGTTAAAGGTTTGTGTTCCTTAACTTTAGCTACATCTTATAATTCAACTGATTGAGGTTTCAGTAAACTCTGCAAGTAAAATTATATACATGATTTAAGTTAACTGCATACCAAATTGCAAATGTCTTTTTGTTAATAATTAATCTTACTTTATGTTAGAAACACTTTTACGTCCTAAGGCTTCTTTAAAACACCAACGAATGTGGATGTTCATACCTTTTTTCTCTTGATTTCTTGTTTCTGTGGCAACAGATAGAAAACTGAAGTACTTCACTTCATAGATACTTGATCTCATGATGTTAAAATGCAATTAATTTATTTACCTCATGTCATTCACATGTACTACCATCTTATGCTTTATGCTTCTAACAATGTTTGGGTATCTGTGCCATACATTACCTCTTGCTATCTCAATTTTTAAGCCACATTTGCAGTACACAAATTGTACAATACTTTCAATATTTTTCTTTTAGGCATACTGAAAATGTAATAACGACTCTTATTGTGAACAGTTGAATCGCGAGTCAGTACGAAGTATTATCACAATAAAGAGAGTGGGGCAGCACAAAAAAGTGATGTTTACAGCTTGTATATAATAATAATAAGCCATGCAAAATATAATAATGCATAATACTAATTAATACTTAATCATTTGTGTGCATAACTTCTGAGCAAGCTCAGTCCAGACAATCATTATTCCACATTTACCTTTCTGGGTAATTTCTGACTGTAATATGTCCAGCATCTGGTGGACTCGCAGTTGCTCCTCAATGAGAATGAGTAACAACTAAATGGTCTTGTTCTTGCTCGGCTCATTCTCATTTCACTTAATTCTCAAATCTGCTCTATCTCTCCTGACAATTCTAGATTGCGTTTCCGCATAATATGACCTATGTGTCGCTGCAAGTTGTGCTATTGTCCCAGGGTTGTCTTTTCTTCACCTGTTGATGACCATACTGGTGTATCAGTCAGAAGAAATGGCAATTCCATTCTCTTTTTTGTGATCATAATGAGACTTCTGTTCCTCAGTTATTTTTTTTATCTTTAGCTTGAAATAATTTGAAGTAAGGTCAGTCTGGCATAAATCAGTTGTTAACTTCCTACCCATCAGTAGCTCAGCTGGAGATAATTGACACCAAAGTAATGGTCTGAATCCGTATGTCAACAGTGCCAAATAAACATCCTGTGACGTCTCCAATAAAGATTTCACTGTTTTTACAGCTCTCCCCACAAGACCATTCGACTGTGGGTAGTGTGGGCTGCTAGTGACCTGTATGAATTAAACCATATCCTTTCGCAAATTCGTACATCTCCTTGGAAATGAACTGAAGGTGGTTATCACTCATTGATGTGTGTGGTAAACCATGGCAAGAGAATATTGACTAGAGAGAATAAATAAGGTGTTGAGGACAAAGACTGTAACTCAATATAACTTGAGAAATAATCAACTACTACAAGGTATGATTTCCCTTTTTAAGTCCCATAAATCAGCAGCTACCTATTTCCATTGGTATTGTGTTAAAGGAGTAGACACAAGAAGTTCCATTGGGTTTGATGTCATCTTAAGACAGAGGACATTTTTTGATGTAGTCTTCAATTTGAGAAGATACTCCTGACCACCACACAGCTGATGAAATTCTCTATCTACATCTGACAATGCCTTGATGTCCATTGTGTCGTTTGCAATATTTCCTTCTGCAAACCCCTATTAATAACTATATGAGAATGTAAATAACAAGTTACCAATAATGGTGAACTCATTTTGAACTTTCCAAAAACCTTATGAGCTCCCATTGTAGCTGATGACTGCTAGGCCATTCTGAACTGACATATTGCATCACTACCCAGCAAATAAATTATGGCAAGATTTGTAAGAAAGATTCCTGCAAGATTTTTTACAATAATCTTGGTTCTTGGCAAGATTATGAAAAACCAATCTTAGTAAGATCTTCGTAAGATCTTAAAAAATCTGAAGAAAATTGTATGCCATGATTTGCAAAGGTTCATACCATAAGAAGCAAAACAAATGAACAATAGTAAAGAGTTCAAGTGATAAATGTATTTTTGTTTTATGTTTATGCATTATCATTGGTAATAATACTCTTTACTAGGGCAATTTTTATACCTTTCTTAAAGGGCAACCGACACGAAAAATTAGGTTGTGATTAAAAATCAAAAATATTTTCATTATGGTGTAGAATGACTTGCAGAAATACTATTGGTGCAAAAGAATTGCTCTTTCCTAGAGAAAAACTGCTTTAAAACGGCATAATTTACTTCCTGATTTCTGCATCCTGTATTTAGCAAATGTGGGTGTGGTCACACGTGACATCACAAGAGGGAAGATGGTTGTTTGCTCCATTGGTTTATATGCAAATTCATGTTAGAATTCTGGAGTTTTCACAATTTTAATGCAGAAAAAATGTACTCCCTATTGTTTAGCAGGTAAATAACATATGATTTAAGGACAAAAGTAGTAATTATGAGCAAGTTCAGAATTTCATAGTTTTTCTCTATTTTGAAAATAAATTATCTGAATTCATTCTCCTTTGCATCCTTTATAACACTGCAGCTTGCATTTCTGCATTAAAATTGTCAAAACTCCTGGATTCTAACATGAAGTTGTGTATAAACCAATGAAGCAAACAACCATCTTCCCTCTTGTGATGTCACATGTGACCACAACCACATTTGCTACATACAGGATGCAGAAATGATGAAGTAAAATATGCATTTTTAAAGCAGTTTTTCTCTAAGAAAGAGCAATTATTTTGCACCAAAAGTATTTTTGCAAGTCATTCTACACCATAATGAAAATATTTTTGATTTTTTATCACAACCCAATTTTTCGTGTCGGTTACCCTTTAACTAAACTTTTGCCTTTGTCTTTACATTTCTGGTTGCATTTTTCAACTATTGATAAAAATATAGATTTCACTGCTACTTGTCCAAATTTAGTAGTTACATTTGTATCCATAAGGCGTTAAGTAAAAGATTTTGGTGGTTTTTAGACATTTTTAAAATAGCCAAATTATTATCCTACACGATAACTATAGAGTTACTGTATTTATTACTATTGTGTAGAAATACCTCAGTATCTGGAAATAAGGAATATGTGGCGAGACCTATTGTTTAAATATCTTCTAATTAGAACTCAATACAACACACTGAATAAATACATGCAAAGAATACCATAAGTACATACTCTACTTACACTACTGTGAATCCTTAAATTTTCTGTTCTTAAGTAATCCAGCAGTTGTTGTGTCAGTTTTTTGTCAATACTAATTAATAGTTCCTGAAATAGTTTAATCATTAACACATGCATGTTCACAAAAAAACATTACTAGGTTTACCCTTAATTCATTTAAACCAGAAATACTTAAATTCGGAGTACTGGTAATGGACTTTGTTGTACTACATGTGATTTTGGAAATACCCTCAATTTCATATAGTAAAACATGCAGTTAATAAAACTAAATTTCGTACCAGATGCATGAAAAAAATAATGAAAACTAATTGTAATTATTTTTAATTAATGATGTATAGTTTACATGTGTAATTTCAACCCTTTCATGACATGGCAACAAGCAACATAGAGGAAAACAAATTAATACTGAACAAATAAGTGCAAAATTGTTATGGACAGGGCCGGATCTAGAATTGGATTTCTGGGTGGGTCTTCACATAGGTATTAGAATTAAAAGGAAAGGGATAGGAAACCACGGAAATTGTTACTGGCATATAATGCTTATCCTAGCAACAGATCCGGTACGTCGATAGCGCGAAATACTTTTGACCACAAAATTGTGGTTTATTGCAGCAGTTTGCTATCTGTAAAAGCGTCATTTATTTTACAACTTTTCTTGATCTAGGCAATTTGCAAAGCCCAAGACCTCATCTTTCCTTTGGTACTCGTTTATGAAGCTTCCTGTATAGTGTGCCATAGAAAATGACTAGTAAAAGTGCTACAGTATTGATGTAGTTACAGTTAAATTTGTTTGTACCTTTATCTCTGACATTTTTACTGCACTCTATAATTTAAGTTGAGAAGCAAGGTAACTAGACCCTTTTATGAATAAAATAGCTCATCACTGAAAGATGAGAGCCATATGTTGACTCAAAAATTGACTTTGTTTTGTACCCTTTACTAGAAAGCAACAAATGATCTAGCCGTAGATATATTTTTACAATTATATATTGCCATTACGCAGGTAAAAGAGGTACTTTCACCTCTATATTCTAACATACAAGTAAATAAGGCTTATTTTTCTTTTTTATGAATATTAAATTGGACAAAATAGTAAAGCACATTAAGGTGTGTATCTATGGCGTATCCACAGCAACTGACTGGTCAGTAACTGTTACTGTGGTGACTAGTCCACGACGCACTGTCCAACTGTATTCATTCTCATCATCTCTCAGAGGTTTCATCATTTCAGTCAATTTCTTGTAACAGTCCACGCCTACATTAACTTTCATTTAACTACCTCACATTGTCTTCAAGGTACGAGAAAATCTATTAAATTTAACAGCATTCAATATAATTAAAAAAATTAATGATAATGTGCTAAGTTATATGGCAAGACTGATTATCATAGTAATCAGTGCCGGAGGTTTCTTTTTTTACAACTAATTTTATAGTAACAGGCAACATGACCAATGATGATCATCTTTTTATTGTACGTTTTCATTGGAACAATTGAAATAAGCACATAAAAATATCCATCATTGTGCATGAACATGCAATGTCAACTTTAATGCAGTATTAAATTCAGTAATGTACGTGATTGTAATAATCATTTATTTTATAGATGGGCAGAAAAAAATTATTTACTAATAGGAAACAGCACAACAGAATCACCCTTAATCGACAACAGGAAAATCTAAGAACTTTGTAACAACCAAGCAGTGCAAAAAGAACATCAACATGTTTATTTTCAACATCAACATCTTCAACACCAACACAGACTAGACACATTAACCCTGCAGACCACAACATGCTACGCAAAATACTGCAAAATTCAATACCAACTGGGTGGTGTTTAGTAGATACAAGTAACAGTCAAAAAATCGTCTTATGCCATCTTGAACAAAAAAGTGAACAACCACGAATACTGTTTACAGTTTCGATAGATAAGCAGATGTCTTACTCTTTTTCTGCATTCAATCACAAAAGAATTTTTGTGAAAGAGAAATATATGAGTAGCAGTGATGAAGTTTACAAAATGTTATCATGTATTTTGAAGCTCAAGGTATGTCCAGGCAACTATGACGGTAAATATCAACAATTAGCAGAACAAAAAAGGACACTTTACTGACAAACATGGTAAGTGAATATAGATTACTGACATGTATAAATGTATTAAAATTGTCACACAATCTTTTGACAAAAATAGGATTCATCGTTGCTACAGTGGATAATTATCTGACAATTACCATACGTCATCGAGATTGCCTCATTTTACATGAGAAGCCAACAAGATGGTCGGTTTGTATTCAGTACAGAAAAACGTTGAATAAATCAATCTCAAGTAAACAAACAGCAAAGTCAGGAAAAAAGCTGACATGATTGTTCAAATTGACTTTTTACAATCTCAAATACGAGACAAAGATTCAATTATTAATAGTCTCGAATGAAGCGACAATAAAAGAAGCCTTGATGACGCTACACATCATGATTTTCTACAAATAATGCAAGAAAATCACGACAAAATGGTAGCATCATATCCCAAAAATAGCTTCCAATATATTTTTTGGATGAGCCAATATAAGGCTGCAATGCAATCCTCAAGCAAGCACTATCGATGGCACCCAGCAGTGATTAAAATTAGTATCTTCCTTAGCCATAAATCATCAAAAGCTTACAAATTGCTTTGTAAGACCAATGGCATAACTTTACCTTCTCAGCGCACACTCCGAGATTACACTCATGCTTTCAAAAGTTCTGTTGAATTCTCTTCTAATTTAGACAATCAACTCATCAAAAGTTCCAATGTCAACATTCTTCAACCACACCAGAAGCACATTACTCTCATTGGAGATGAGATGTTCGTAAAAGCTGGGTTAGTTTACAAACACAGTGGTGAATTAATAGGCTTTAGCGATCTTGGTGACATTAATAACCACTTACTACAGCTAGAGCATGAATATAAAAATCCAGCAACTGCAAACAAAGGGCCCAAATTTGCATCAACAGTGATGACTATCATGATAAGAGGGCTTTTTACCAGCTTCGCTTTTCCCTATGTATCTTTCTTAACATATACTGTGATGGGTGAGCAGTTAGTTCCTTTTTCTTTGAGGCTATAATGCATGTTGAAAGATGTGGAATGAAAGTAATTTGCATAACTCTTGATGGCAACTGAGTTAATAGAAAGTTCTTCAGCATTATCGGAACAAAACAAACAAATGAAATAGGCCACAAAATCAAAAACTCATTAAGCGATAGATCTAACACTCATGAGGTATTCCTCTTTTCAGCATGGAATTGTCTTGCTAATCCTAAAAGGAACTTGCAGGTAAGTTATACATAATAATTAGAGTCTAATATAATTTAAACCATTTACTATAGTTAAATGGCAAGTCGATTAGTTGGGAGCACATTAAACAGTTACATAGTTTAGTGACTGAGACTAAACGGTTATCAACTGTACACAAATTAAAGTTTGAGAATATATACCTCACTGGATTCTCAAAAATGCGAGTTGACCTGGCTGCAGAGGTAACAGCTAGCATGCATGCTAATCAGAAATTACATCTATATATTAGGTACTTAGTCAAAGTGTAGCTTGTGGACTGAGGCTACACATTAAAAAATGCTGAGGAGACTACAAATTTTGCTGAAAAATTTGATAAATTTTTCGATATTCTGAATGTTAAGAGCTATTCTGAGTCAGTACAGAAACTAAAGAAGTTTAAACAGCTGTAGAAATAGGGAAATGATGCAAGGATTGAGGTACATTCTAATTAAAATGCAAATTCTTTTTTATACATCTAATGTAGTGGCTGAAAGAGTTATTGGTATGGTTAAAAAACTGGGAGGAGCAAGCAAAAAGGAGGACTGACCTAAGGAAAAGTGAAAGAAACAAACTGATTTTAAGTAGTGAAACACTTTTTGGAGTACGATTAACAGGTTAGATATAATATTAACAACAACCATTTATCTTAATCAACAGTTTATTCATTCAGTGACTTAATAAAGTATATATTCACCATACCTTCAGTCAAGTCATTTCTCAGTGAACATATATCACAAGACCCACTGGAGAAATTTTGTGGAGAACACCGTCAGAGAGGCCAAACAAATGAAAGTCAAACAGTTGACCAGTTTTTACAGAATAGCCAGACTCTGAGAGTTTTTGGTAGCATTAAAATTGACACTGCAAAGGGAAACACTAGAGGAACAAAGACTGACAACATCTCAGCAGTACATGTATCTTCAGAACCTCTGCCAAACAAAAAAAGACTCACTAAAGGTTAGACTTAATCAATTCAATTCATTAAACATTTTCAAAAAATGTTTTAGCAGGTACAATATCAGAGATTAATACTCAGTCATCAGAATTTGATACCATACCAGGTTAATATTTAAAATGTCTTCACAGATAATAAAATTTTCATTAGATGGTAGTACTAGGGAACTGAACTATGATGAGTGTAAGTTTTTGAGTTCTTTCTCTTTCTTCCAACAGGTCTGCCTTGATTCTCGCCGTGTCTGCTATTGTATTGACTAGCGCCTGTCGTCAACTACAAAATCTTTCTTCTCCAAAACAAATACCATCAATCACACACGTTTCACAGAAAATTAATTGATAATAACTAGTAATAATCACAATGAATAACTAATATCTCACAATGACACTACTTTATTTCAAGCATCAGAAATATCCATACTTGGTATAAAAAATGTTAATAATAATAATAATGTAGTAATAACATCATGTATAATTATATGCAATTTTACCTTAAAGGCATCATTGTATACTCACTGCAAAATGAATAAGTTGATTTTGAAACAGAAAAGGCTAGAATAGGAAAACAGGCAGCAGATAGAATTGCGAAGTATATAATGAGTATCACAAACCCGGGAGTACTAGAGAACTTTCAAACATATCTATTTGGAGTAGTCAATATATAGTTATCCGTCAGTCCTGCTAACAGCAAAATTCGAGAGCAAATATGGCTCCGTTTCTGTCAATTCACATGAATATAATGCAGTATGGATAAATTTTTATGATGCTGTTGGCGTTGATTATTCTCCAATTTTAGCTTTCTTTACTACACTACAACTACTGTATCGTCTATGGAAACATCATTACTCAACTACATCTATCCAGAAATCTGAAGAAGTACATCTTACATACAATGAACAAAATGCCGTATGGTATGTAGCAGGGTACATCATACGCAAATTGAGGAAGACACAGAATGTAAATGAGGAGCAATTGGCATTATTTGACTTCTTCGTTGACGACAGTGCGGATGTTAAAAACACTGATGATGATAGCTCCCCACATGAAGAGATTAAAGACACTCAGTCAGGGCTTCGTATGGTTGACAGAGGTGGGCTAACCAATTGCAGCAACAACTTCAACATCTACCTCAGAGCACTAGAAATGTCTTGCAAGATAGAACTAGAGCAGTCATTCAACCAGCCTGAGGCTAGACACAGAGACTTCCAACTATTAGCAGAAGCTATTATGAAAGATACAGATGTCCAGAGTAACTGGAAGAGTCTCGTACAATGTCATGAGAAATCTCGTTGGAGGCAGGAACCTGCAGCAACTCTAGAAACAGACATAATAAAACTACTTAAAAATACGCTGCTACGCATACACAAAAAGGACAGTAGAGCACTACAAACAAGCCAACAGCCAGTCCTTGGATAAAAGCAAAAGCTTCAGAGGAAGAGTCTCTCTCCATGACGATTGACCTCGTGATTGCACTGTCCAATTACATACATGCCTATCAACGTCTAGACATCTGATGAACGATTCATCTCACATTTTAATTTATCATTTGAAAATGCAATAATTAAAATTATTACAGTACAGGTGATGAGCAATTCCTGCTGGGAACAGTGGTTTCCTATCCCTTTCTTTTAACTCTAATATCTATGGTCTTGACGATTTGGGTGCGCTAAATAGTGGGTGAGGCCAACAAGGCCTACATTCAAAGTCAAAATTCTAATGATTAAAGCTATTAAAATGAGGTCCTTTGTGGTTTACAAATTGTTTTCATAGTCATGCTTTATAGTTTACATAGTTGTTCACATAAAATAGTTAATTTTAAACTACTACACAAAATTTTTGGGTGGGCCTGGCCCACCCTGGCCCATTCTTAGATCTGCCCCTGGTTACATAATTTCATCTGAGAGATCAAAAATGAGAAAACTGACTTTTATCAGTAAACTTAAATTTGCAATCAGTTGTTCTTCATCTTATTTAGAAAAAACAAAAACTTTTTAAATCCAACACTAAGAATTAGTAGCAATTATTTGATTGAGAGCACACCCATTTTAGTAACTTCAAATTTAGCCCTCCATCATAAATTACCTTAGTGTGACTTTTAATTGTGGGTACTAAATTTTGCAATTTTAACACTAGGTAGATTTTACTGGTATTAAAAATTGAAATCCAGTAATTATTACTAATAGTTATATGGTATCATAATGTCATTATTAATAATTGCGTGTATTAATAACTGTGATTTTTAACCCAAACCCAAAATTGGCAATTAATAGTACCCACATTTAGTAGTAACCTTATGGTATGTTCTGCTGCCTATGTCTTTGGTGGTTACTATTTAACAATAGCTACAACTTTACTTCACATAATACGGTCTTGTTTCATCTTGTTCAACAGTAACTGTACGGTAAGTTTACAAAAATTCATCTCATTCATTTTTCATTTGTTATAAATGTTATTAAGTACCTAACAACAATTCAATATTTAATGACATTAAAAATACAGTATACCACAGTACTAGAATATGGTTCTAATAAATGTTTGATTTGATAAATAATAATACTAATGATCATGTACTTGTAGTAGTAATAAATTAATAGGCCTATTATAACTAAATCTGAATATCTATGACCACTGTATCAATTTACTCAGCTGTATATGATAAAACTAAGTATCTGGATCAAGAGTTTAAGATTTCCAGGATCTCCACTCCACCTGCCTTGGCCTGCTCCTCCACGTTGGCTCCAAAATCCTCTCCCTCTTTGTTGTCCTCTTTCCCTCCATCATCCAACACCACCACCTTTTTCTCCAACAGGTCCTTGTTAACCTCCCTGTCCTCATCCACCTCCGTATCGTCATCCAGTTCCACATCCTTGTCTACCTCCCCATTATGTCCACCAGTCTACTTTGTCCACTTACCCCACCAGTGCCTCTTCCATGGTGTGGCTCAGCATTGTTGTCTACAGCTCCAGCATTATCCTGGTTGTCATCACCAGCAGGTTTATCATCCTTGTGATGACAACCCAATTCACCTCTCTTCTTCCTGTATTGTGTTCGCCAGTGCCATCCCCGATAGAAAAACCACCTAGACTACCAGGAGTAGGTGGCATTGGCAAACTGCTATCTCTTGAATCCACTCCTTTCTCTTCCTGAACAAGTAAAAAGTGTAACTAAGAAAGTAAGCTTTAGAAGAAATACAACTAAAAGGTCTACAACTCTTGTAAATTTTCCAGCCATTTCATTTTAATACAAGTTCTACTAATGGTGCAAAAATTAAAACATTATTAATTGTTATTTTTATAGGACTTAATAGTGACTCTGTTAATAGAAGCAGACTGGAGAACTTAGGACGAAAAACAAGTGGAGAAAAAATAGTAGCTAAAGGAAGTCCTGACACACAAAAAGGCAAAAAAGACACAAAATTAGTAATTGTTCTTTTTTATGACAATTGAAGTAATATTTTTCATTGAATGTGAATTTTATGCATCGATTGTATGTCATAATGAATTTAATTATTTATTTGTGTATAATGGATATTATATAGGCCGTAGCCTATATGTAGGTTTGTAGTTGATTTTGAAGATGGCGGGCGTATTTATGATTTTCGAAAAACTATAACTCTGATCTTACATTGTACAGCCTTGTCAATGGCTTAGATGAACCCTCAGTCATTGAGCAATTTTCCTGGTACATTTTAACCCTTTAACTGTCGTGGTTAAAAATAGGTAAGTCATCCCCCTGGCAGATGTTTCATACAATGAGATAGCTACAAAGTGTAGTTGCTATTATAGGAACAGTACAAACATACATGTTAAGTTCATTTTTAAATTGGACAAAGGGACATTTGAAGTGCCTGCTGTAATGCTAAACTTATCGTATATGTTAAATTTTGGTCAAAATGCAGAAAAGTAGTACATTTATCTTGTTAAAAACATAAATAAACAATAATAATTTGTCATTGTGGTAATACATTGTAAAGCATGGCTGTACACAATGTCAAACGAATAGTTGTAGCTTTCAGAAGTCAAGAAACAAGGCTAGAAACAGATCCTACTAGAACGGTAGTGGTTATTGGTCTGCGGGTCGGACGCCGCTTTTGCAGTTGTTTATCTGTAATACCATCTGCGCATGCGTGGAAAACAAAATGGCTGACAACATTGACTTTTAGTGTTGGTGACAAATTCTCTTCTTTTGAAACGTTATTGACCAAGAAAGCTGCTTATGAAAAAAGCAAACGTGTTCAGTTGTATCGTTGTGATTCAAATTCTCTTGAAAATGCCAAGAAGAAAGCTCCTTGTTGACAGTTCTAATAAAACTCTAAAGTACTATTACTAT
>NW_003546313.1:44994-60236 GCF_000090795.2 Amphimedon queenslandica | reverse complement strand
GGCACATCCCTTGAAATTTTTCATCCATAGTGGTATATAAATATTGAAATTTTATGTTATGGAATTATTTTAATGGTTTAATGCCACATTTTGTCAAGAATGTAATTTTCAATGGAAGTTTTCTTTGTTACATGCCAGTCAATATTCAACCGTTACTCCTATCACTGATGAACGTAATCATTATCATTTAGAAAGTAATGAAATAAAATAATATGAACTTATACTACATAAAAGTACTATGAGGAAGTCTAAGACCATCTACCTTACCAGCTAGTATTAAGTGAAGAAGTAAAGAATTATGTGGAAAAGGTATTACAGTTAGATGTTAACAGATAGCTATTGCAAGAGCATGTAACTAGTTTAAGTTCATCTGGAAAATTTTTCACACTTAGAGATATCACTAATGTTCAAGTTTAGGCCAAGAAATCAACAGACACTAATTTGGAAAATTTTATTGCTGCATTAAAACAAATAGAAGGTAATGCATAAAGTTAATTTAATGCTTATTTTATGTACTTTGTAGGCGCATCTATTTAAGTGTTTACTAATACTTCAGGGACGTTAACTGGTCTTTTTATTCAAGACGGCATAATTAAAAGCGTTTATTCTGCATTTCTGAGTGATGCCACCTATAAATTAAATGATGTTAGAATGCCATTGTACCTTATTCTTAGCATCGATGGGAATGGAAACAGTGAAATAGTACTTGTCCTTTTGACATTATTAGAAGGAAAAGATGACATTTCTGCCACAATTTAACAATATAAAGAACATAACCCTCAGTGCATTAGCACAAAAGTTATTATGGCTGATAAAGACTTTACTGAAAGGAGTATTTTGAATGAAGAAATTCCTGATGCTTCTCTTCAAATTTCTTTATTTCATACACTGTATTCATTTCATTGTGAAATCAATTGTGTTAACATGGGAATTCGATCTGGTGAGCGAGATAATGTCCTTGAAATTTTGTCGAAGTTAGTGTAGTCACAAACGGAATCAGACTACAACAATCATTATCACAATCTGTTGCAGTGTGGATTTAATGAAGATATCAAGTACTATAACGCTCATGGGCATGACATTCAATATGACAAAGTAGTGTTACCGTGGGTCACAATTTACTTTTGGTGAAAGGACAAACAAGCGATTAGAGTGTATTAATGACAAAATAAAGAATGTCTAGCGGTAAATGTTAAATTAATGTATTTTTAAGTATTACTTTTACCTTGGTTTTACTCCTTCAATTATAATTTACAGGTAGGTTCAATACGATACCTCTATTTTTTGAGCAATTCTTCTTGTTACTGAAAACCTGCGTGATCACACTACCGTGATGGCTTTCAAAAAATTGAATTTTAGTCATGTCGCGGCTAGTAAACCCAGATGAAATGAGTCAGCAGCGGTTAGTTAGGTTGTCAAAATCTTACCAATAAATAACAAAGAAATGAGATGGACAATGATAACATTGATATAGAGAGAGATGATAAAGAAGAGAAGAAAGGACAATGATTAAAGGAACGTGTGTGTGTGTTACGTTGATGTGTGAATATAATAATGAATATGTGACCATAATTGACAAAAGGTACCTTATGGCAGATAGGAAAATTGTTCTTTATTGCCTAAAAAATCCTGCTTCCTGAGTGACATTTATCATAATATTACTCCAGAGCATGCAAAACATTACTATGCAACATTTAGAAACAATGGTTGACTAACAGAGCATTCACATGTTAATATTTTTCATTTTAATGATGAATTTAAAAAATCTGCCATAAGATACCTTTGTCAATTATGATCACATATTAATAATGATAATAATAATAACAATAATAATGGTAGTGATAACAATGATAATAATAATATGTATATTCTGTTGCATGATTCAAACCATAATGGCCAAAATAATAATAATAATAAATTATAAACATTCCATAAGCATTGTCAGGGTACCATACCGTCACTAGTCGAGGTTGAATATGCCACTTACATAACACCATATGTTGCAATTTGTTGCTCAACAATTACATCATAGATACAAAGTTAGAATTTTAATGCAACAAGAATCAGAGTTTCAAGTTTTATCATCTGAAGCCATTCTACAAATAACCAGTGTTAAGTGTCAATGTAAGTTTTGAAAAACAATAGAACTGCCACATTGCCACATTCTTGCTGTTAGAGAGAAGCAGCAGTTGTTGATGTTTGAGCATACACTTGCATCATTGTATCATTGTACATAGGATTATTTAAAGAAATCATTTTCAGACACACCATTTCATGAAAAGAGGCATCGCTGCCTAAGGGGCATGTAGGGCCATTGCCCC
Organism: Amphimedon queenslandica; assembly: GCF_000090795.2. Classification (NCBI taxonomy): domain Eukaryota; kingdom Metazoa; phylum Porifera; class Demospongiae; order Haplosclerida; family Niphatidae; genus Amphimedon; species Amphimedon queenslandica. The sequence continues at coordinate 57,915 of NW_003546313.1, read as the reverse complement.
ACCAATATTTTTAAGATCAGTAGCCATATTTGTGTAAAATTAGTTATTAATTCAAGTTAATTCATTTAATAACTATGCAGGAAAGACTCAATCACTTCTTACTTCTTCACACATACAAACAACTGACTCATAAGGTAGAAATATAGTCAGTGGTTAAGCAATTTATGGCTGGAAATTAATGCCATTATCAATTTTGGGCGTCAAAAGATCATTATTAATAAATGATCAATCATATAATTGACCACACCCATCATAAATATTCATTAGATACGGTAAAATTTTTCGCTCTCTTCATGCGAAAAACCTTCCCTTCCTACACCTAGTGTCCTACCAATCTTTCAAGCCCAGTGATGCCCCTTATGAAGGCAAGTCACAATCATTTCAGATAACATGTCATCATTTGCTGAAAAATTAGTAATTACTGTATACCTTTAGATTAGCAATCAGTGACAATCACTCAGAAATTGTATTGAGTCAAGTCAAAAAGTTTCACCAGGCCAAGGAGTTGGCATTACAATTGGCATCACTTGTGTCTGAAGGAGGCTAAGAAGAACAGTATGGGCTATTGAAGATTAGTAAAGATAAGTGGTCTAAAGGAGAAGTTGTTACACTTTAAGGAAAGACAGTTTAGCCTGGTAATTTTTAATTAATAGCAATATACGAGGTTGCTGCGAGTGAATGTGATTTGGGTCCATCTATTTGTTCTGAATCTAACAAGCAATCTCACAAATATTCCAATTCATTATACTCATATTGATGGGGACTTACCTTTTTACCTCTTGAACATACTGGTGACAATCTGCCATTTTAACATCATGGTGAGGATGTACCTCTTGAACATACGTATATGCATAATATTTGTCAGAACTTACCTTTTGAACCAATTTCTCATACACATATTGATGGTGATGCGGAAACACAACTCCCTGAAGATCATCCACCTGAACCAAGTCAGTCTCTCCTAAATGTCTCAAGACAGGAGTCAAGAAGAGGTATTCTTAATTGTGGAATGTATTTAACTCACATTGTATCAGTAGATATATCTTTGGTTGTACTGCCACCAAAAAAGTGACAGAACAAAAGGTGCTACCATGACTGCTATTGGTATTTCACGCAAGAAAAAGGCAAAAATTGCCGCTAAAACAGTACCATATTGGAAAAAGTTACCTCATGAAAAGGAATGTGGTCAGTCAGTGTATAATTTTATATGCAATAATGATTGTTGTTATTAGTTATTTTATGCTGTTTTGTAGACGAACTTGTTGCCAAAGGAGCAGTAGACAGGAAATTGATCTTTGAAGAAGTGCAAGTTGAAGTACGACCTGAAAGGATATCACCATTTTGCCTTGATGATAGTGTTTGCCTACTCTTTTGCTACAGATTTTTAAGTAATGATGGATGGTTTGCCATTACTAGTGTGTACAAAGCTGTTAAGAACTGACAGTTGTTTTGTGGACGATGTACTTTACAAATTGATAATGAAACAATCATTAATTTAATATGATTTATGTTCATCTTGGTATCATTTTTAATGTGTTGGCTTCAAGAAAGGGATAAAGAAGGCATGGTTCTGTCATACTTGACTGAACTAACTTTACAGTTGCAAATCATATATATAGTTGTAATGTATACATTTACAGATTGAGAATACTAACTTGAGTCAGTGGTAAAAGTAATATCGATTTGAAACAAGAAAGTTGATACACATCAAAGATACTCAAAGTCAGAGTCTAAATTAAACATATAGAGCAAATGAAGTTACTAATACTTTCAACTAAGTTTATGACGTCATGAAGTTACTAATACTTTAAAATAAGTTCTTGACGTTTGTGCAGGCCTCCATTGTGTTTTCTGTGCATGCGCAGATGGTGCTACAGACAAATAACGGTTAAAAAATAGCGTCCCACTCTTGGACAAATAATCACTGACTACTAGGATAAATATTAGAGTTAATTGGGATTGGAAGCAGCTCACGTGATCCCATAGCAAGTGGATGTGCATTACAATCCGTGTCTATGAAATTCTTATTAATTTTATTGCTTCAAAAGGCAGCCAAAGGACTTTGAAGAGGCATATTTGCAGGCAGTTCAAATCTGAGGTAGCCCTAATCATAAATAATTGTACTATTATTAGTTGTAATTGTCAAAATGTGCAATTACTCATGCAATCCACGTATAAATGGACTATTTTCGGTTATAGCTTGCGTAAATACCGTTTTGTACCTATAACTCACCACCAAAAGATAAAGTATGAAAGACTATAGTATACCAGACAGCTATAAGTAGGCCTGCATTACGATAGCATACTTTCAAATGTTACTCAATACTCCTATGGTAGTAAATGCATGCATAGAAAAAAATGAGTCATGGCTTTTCTACCTCTATCAGCAGTACCAAAAATCCTACAATAACAGTCATTGCTACTGTGATTACTGAAGTGCTACTCTAGTGCAATGACTTATAATTTTGTTTCGACATTGTTGATATACGGTAGGGTGCCTTTTCTTCGAGGGCTGTAAATTGCGTGGGTTTTGTGATTTTTATAACCTGGGGGCGTAGCCCCCAGGTCGTCCTATAATTGATATCACCCATGTGTGATATGTATATATATATTTGTATGTCAACACTTACATTTCTTCTATACACGTTGTATTGAAGAAATAACAAGCCTTAGCAACCATCCGCCCACGTTACGTAAGTGGGTGTGGCCACGGCAAACAAAATGGCGGTTTACTCATTGGACAAAGTTATGAGCTTTCCAAAAGCCAAAGAACATAGAGATGCTGTCTAAAGTCTTTTCTGGAAGCATTAGAAGGTAGAAAAAACCTTCGTAAGTCATATTAAGAACCCAGCAGTACTTGCAAGGTGGTGAAAACAATTATAGGAATATTTTTACACTGTTATGCTTGATTTTAAAGTTTAGCAAAAATTCCTTTTGCGAAAATCAAATTAATACAGTACAAGTTGGCAGATGGCATAAATTTGCGAAAATTTAATCCATGAAATAAAAATTCATGAAATTTATGGCCCTCGAATAAAAGGCGCCCTATGGTAGATCATGGTCCGAAAATTAAAGTTTAGACACATTAAGCATGAATCTTCGAAATCTGTATGAATTTCAATATTGATAAAATATGCTGTTTATGTTTCTGTTGCAGAATGCTGTGTAGCCGGTTTTGTTCGCTAAGAATATATTTTCACTTCTTTTGGCTTATGGCTTACAATAGCGAATTTAAAATTAGTCAAGTTTTAAATATGTGTAAATTAGATATACGGTACGTCGCACATGTCAACTCATCGCTCTATCTGTGACAACTTATGTGGCTGGGCTAGTTCACTTATGTCTCTTCTTAAGTATCTCAAGCCATTGCTTAAGACTTTGCCTGCTCCTGTAATTAGTTACAGGAAGAAGCTACAGCTGATTGTCTTTGCAATCCAGAAGGAGTGTTGTCAATTTCCGGTACTATGTCTCCAGCAGTGATAGAGTCAGCCAATAAATCAGTCCATGAGGCTAGAAAAGCACAAGCAACCAAGTCAAGAGGACCTTATCGCAAGTTGACACCTACATTGAGAGCCAAAATAGGCAAGTATGCATGTGATAATGGTATCGCAGCCACTGCTCGATTCTTCATTCATAAACAAGAGAAGCCTTTAAATAAAAGCATTGTACGAGGACTAAAGAAAGCCTATTTGTGTGATTTGGGGAAGAGGAAAATGGCAAGGGAAGAGTTAATTGTTAGTGAACTTAAACCTGCTAAATGTGGGCGACCTCTTCTTGGAAAGTCAATTGATAACAAGATACAACAGTACTTAACCAATTTAAGAGAATGTGGTAGTATTGTCAATACTGCTATTACAATTGCTGATGCAAAAGGAATTGTTTTTAAGACAGACAAAACCCAATAAGTGAAAAACGGTGGACATTTGAATTTTACCAGAGCATGGGCCAAGTCTCTGTTGACAAGGATGGGCTTTGATAAACGTCAAATTACGACTAAGGCGTCTAAACGAACAGTTAAAGATTTTAATGAAATTAAGGCAAAGTTTTTGTCAACTATTAGGACTATGGTACAGATGGAAAACATTCACAAGGAAATGATTTTTAATAGGGATCAAACAGGTCAGTAAAATATTTCACAATTTAGCTTGCATAATTTTTATTTGTGTATACTATAGGCATTCATATCTTACCTGTTTCATCATGGAACATGGAACGTGAAGGAGCGAGAAGGGTACCTGTAATGGGTGCTACAGATAAAAGGCAAATCACAGCAGTTTTTTGCAGAACTGCTGTAGGAGAGTTTTTTCCTATTCAATTGATTTATCCTGGGAGAACCAAGCATTGTCACCCACAGTACAATTTTCCATTAGACTGGCGTATCACTTAAAGTCCTGAACATTGGTCAAATGAGGTCATGATGTTTGATTACACATGAAATGTAATACCTTACCTTACAAGAGTCACTTGGCGTAAGTCCTGAGCATCCAGCTTTGGCTATTTTTGATCATTTCAAGGGACAGATGACCAGTAAAGTTCTTCAGCGTCTAGAGGCAAACCATATACACTCAGTTCTTATTCCAGAGAGTTGCACAGATAAACTCCAACCAATGGATGTGTCTGTCAACAAAGCAGCTAAAGCATTTCTACAAAGAGAGTTTCAAAGCTGGTATGCCAAATCCATAACGACACAGAAAGGGGAGTTTTGCCCTCTTAATTTGACTACTGTTGCAATGAAACATATTGGCACTAAATGGCTAGTGAAAATGTTTGAACACATTTCCAATAACCCTCATCTTGTTGTTAATGGGTTCATTGCTTCAGGGATTTCCGAGAATATCAGTGATGCTATTGACACAGATATGGTTGAATTGAGCTTAGAAGATGAAGACGAATACGACACTGATTGTGAAGTACTTTCTTAAGTTTAGAAGAGGATTAACAACACTACCATGATGCATTTGTCACTTAGGAATTGTATTATGTTAACTTAATTATTAACTGTATTATAATAATTTAATTGCTATTGTTCTAATTTTGTTATTATTATTATACATTACAATTCAAAATGATAATAGTGGTTATATATCATTGAGTTCAGTCAGTACACCTAATTGTTATAATATACATGAGTTAAGAATTGTCTATTTCACGTAGCAGCTTCCGAACTCCCAAACATGACTTTTGATTTTTAAACAACATGGGATCTCCAGCCCTCCCTGAGGAAGGTCTGCTGAATATTGATATCTGCCTGTAACCTCACATTTTATGCTGCCACCTCTGAGAATAAATAAAGAGCATGCAAGAGATATTTTTTTTATGTAAGTGCCCAACAACATATTTTATTGTTGTCACAGCATATCTGTCATGAACATTTGATGACTCTCTCTGGCATGTGAGTTCTTCACCAACTGCTGCTTCCCAATAGTCTTTGTACACATGATAACCTCTTATACATGATGATCTTTCTCTCTTCAAACGCAGTGTAGCCATTTTGTTCACGTGTTATTTAATTTTATAGGATAATAAGTTAACTTTCAATGTGTATCCGCGAATTCTTAACCCGTGTAATTCAATTTGTTAGAAGCCCTACAGAAAATTTTTTTCCAGCTAATAAAACCGGCTATATGGTATGCTAAGCAAAATAAGTTTGGAGGTCAGTTCATATACAGGTAACTATATATAAGGTGCATGACTGGAAAATAGAGTGGATAGGTCATGGAGCAAAATACAAGCAACAGCAGATGCTTCTGTCACTGAAGAACACTATTCATCATCATTTGTACCTAATGCTGCACAACTAGCCACTGAAAGGAAAACCATTGAGCAAGCTTTACAATCATTAGGACACTCTTACAGTCATCTCATGTGGCCAAGCATTGGAGGGACTCCTTTCAATGATTCCAGACCAAAGGAATACTTCTCAGTGGCATTCCTCCCTCTATTTCCTACTGTTCTAACATGTAACATGTAACATGTAGGTGTTGCAGACTTGAATGGTATACATATCAACTCAGTCACAGTTGGCAATTCACTAACCTCATCAAGTATCAGATTCACTAAGCACCTGCGGTTTCGTTTCTTTGCTCTTAACACTAAGATGCAATGGTGTGCTAACAAAACTGGTTAAATTTACATCAGACAACATCTGGGGAGCTCAACTTACTGTAGATGACTTTCGTGAAATGATAATTCGTGTAGGAGAAAGGTTCTCAAATAAAATCATTTATTATGGAGCAAGTTTATGTGGTACCTGGCAGTAATGGTTGAGAGAGAGAAACCATCTCATTGCAATGATTGACACTCTAGGACTCCCCACCATTATCTTCATTCACTATGCTGCTGATTACTGGTGGCCAGAGTTACAAAACCTTATTTGTCCTAAAGATCCAGAGGATAAGCAGGTTTTTGTTAAAGCTCTTATTAATAATCCAACTTTACAGACTGGTTCTTCTACTACAGGATCCAGAAGGGTGTTGATGCTTATTATATCAATATTCTTAAAGCGACAAACTACTGGATGAGGTTTGAGTGGCAACAATGGGGCAGTCCTCACGTGCATGGACCAGCTTGGCTACCCAATGCTCCTAATGTTGAAAACCTCTCATCATTTGATCTTGTGGCAAATAATCAAGAGATCATTGAGTACGCTGACAAGATAATCTCTAACATCAATCTTGCTGTCCATCCGGAAGGCAGTAATGTCAGTGATGCTCCACCACCTGAGGTTGATGCACACATATGCAACAAGCTATAGTTAGAAGTAACAGATTTAGAGGAAGACCCGACTGATCTAATTGCCATATGCCCACGACACATTTGCTGTTCACAGTCCTACTGCCTACGTACACATAATGGCAAGCAAGAGTGTCAGTTTCGATATCCTAACAATCTTCAGGCTCAAACTAACATCAACATCGCAGAGGAGGAGCCTGTAATTGTCACTGCACGTAATGATGGGATGCTTAACACCTTCAATCCCATTTAACTAACATTCTGGCATGTTAAAGTGGTAGATCATTATGTGTCACATCCAAATACTTCACACTTCAACTCAATCACCATATTGAATTTTACTTGTCAGTACACAATGCCTAAGGAATTGGGTACTGAAGCAAAAAAGTGATAGTCACTCTCAAACCATACTGTTCACTAGATTTGTCAGGCCCCAACTACAAAGAGTACTGCAGTCAGTCTCTGATGCAACACAAACCATTTACAGACATTAATGAATTAAACACTGGCATTAACTCCTTCACTGAGGCATATGCTGATTTCCTTTAGTCTCAAAATATTCCTCATTCTCTTGAGGAGGATATTCTCAGACTGCAGCAGCACTTCAGTCAAAGAGAGACAACTGAAGGAGATGAAGAGGTGTTTCATTATGTGCTTTATTAAGATTTATACGTTATATGGATATATGTGCATGTTGTCAGGTACTTTAAAAGAGATTGAATTTAATTATTTTGTAAGTAACATTCACTTTTATTTACTTATAGAGTTCACAAGCTGATCAACATCAAAAGAATCAACAAAATAGACACTAATCTGTGAATGCGTCAGTCAACTCAAGCCTGGTGTACATTCACCAGAAGGTTATGACTGATTAGCTGAGGCACAATTCTATCCCTAAATTGATGAGGCAGCCAGTTTCAATGCAGAGAAGAAGCAAAGAACCACACCAACTCCATTCACTATTACTGCTACACTAGATAATCTTTAAGGACAACGTAATGTGTATGACTCAGTGAAGTTTAATCTGGTAATGATAGTCCACTACACATCATTGTCAATGCCACAGACTGGAAAATCATATCTCACCAACTGTTTAAGGTTATTGCAGAGTACCAGTCTCAAAGTAGCAGCACCAACAGGAGTGGTAACATTTATTATTGATGGAATGACAATACACAGTCTCCTTAACCTACCAGTGAGAGGTTAGGATATGGAAGAGATCTACCGGAAATTAAAGAATAAACTGTTATGTATGAAAAAATATCTTATCATTGATGAGATGTCAATGGTTTCTAGAAAGACATTTGGGATGATTGACAGGTGGTTGAGGCAAGTCTTTTCTCACAAGTCACCGGTATGGTTTGGTGGGTGCTCATTGAGGAAAGCATTTTGTCACAAGTCACAGGTACTGTTTGGTGGGTGCTGTGTTTTACTCCGTCGAGACTTTGGCCAACTATTGGCAGTGTTTCGACTTCCTCCATATACCACAAGTTAGATCTTGCAGACCAGTGGTACAGAGCTAATAATGAGTTCAATACAGCTTTCGCTCTGAGACAGTCTGGACATAAATCTGAATACGTCAGATTTCGTGACATTTTTATTCGCCTTAGAAATGTTGAAACAAGAAGTGAAGATTTGTAACATCTCATGAAACAGACTCCTAGCAAAATGTCGGATCAGTCTGTATTTGATAATGCTGTCAGAGTAACGCCGGATATCATGAAGATGCTGAATAGAATGTTGGAAGATTAATGGTCACCCTATTGCTGAGACCAAGGAAGTACACACTGGACCTAAAGCAATCAGTGCTTTTCCAGATGATGCTGGTGGTTTAAATCAGGTTTTGAAGCTAGTAAAATCAGCTTACTAGCAACTAATGGGTTAAAATGGGATTTGTTAATGGAGCCATGGGAACAGCTGAAGCAAACTGCTATGTGAGGGACAAACCTCCTGCTGTACAAGTGGCTGTGATGGTACGATTTGATCACTACACTTGACCTACTGTGCATTATTGAACAGTACCTATCACTCCTTTAAGACGAAACTGGTCTTCAGGTGGTCAATGTTCACGCCTTCAACTACCACTACAGCTAGCTTTGGCAGTGACACTCCACAAGTCCCAAGGACTGACTCTGCATATAGTAGGTATTGATACTTGGAAGGAGTTCTCCTGTGGACTGTCATTGTTGTCTGCTTAGGAGTTAGAAAGCTGAGTGACAACCACCATTTCCTTTTCAACAGCTACAAACATTGCTAGGAGTCATCATCATGAAAGGAAAGAAGATAAGCGACAACTTTCTCTCCAAAAATCAAAAAAGAGCTGTCTTCTAAAGATATATACATTGATGAAAGTGAATACATGGAGTGGATCCTCACATGAACAGTCTCCTGATGTTAACTAAAGATAAGTGATTGACACATACATTTTAATATGTACAGTACATAGACCTGTACCAGACTGCAACTGTTCTCTTATGTGACACAATCACTTGTAATTAAATCACAAGCAAAATGATTAATAAAAACGCAATTACAAGTTCATTTTTTCTTCCTCTAGTGTTTAGCAAATGTTCATAGTAATCATGTACCTGTCACCCTCTTGTTCATTACCCATTTTCCTTATTTCTAAAGATACTTAACATATGACATGATTTAATTTATTATAGGCAATAGGTAAAGATCAGGAAAGAGTGTGTGGTGCTTGGAGCATGAAAGGTTACATTGCTATGTGCCTCATCATGGTACTAGAGGTTCAACCACACTTTTAACACAAGTACAAGTTAGATTTCTAACTGCCATCGTCATGGCACTACCTAAAAGTGCAACTAGGTTAGATTGCTAGCTGCCATTATCATGGCACTAGTGGTTGAACCAGGTTAGATTCATAGCTGCCACCTTGTTTATGCATTGAATCTCTACTACAAGAAAAGGAAAGTTACTATGCACTAAGCAACATCACCTTTAAGAAAAGAAATTGTTATTTATGTCTATCCTTTACATGATTTTTCACATCCCTCTTTTTATTGCATGTGCAGTAGTTATAAAATTAACATGACTAATGACTCCTTTACATATTCTTTTAATTTTAAGCAGCTTTGCATGAATGAAAGACTAGACTCACTTCAATATGGCAAGTATCAACCTATAGATAAGGTGATATTTATACTGATGATTGTAATATTATGCTGTTTCATTTCATCCTTAGTTTGTTGAATTTGTGGTAGAGGTGTGGGGTCAGCCGTGCAGCATCACCTACTTGCGAAGGTGCAGCATATCATCCCAGCTTAACTTAAGTGGGATGCAAGAATGCTTCCTACTTTCATTAATGATTTTCATTGATTGAATTTTATTAAATTTTACTTCATTTCATTTTAATTAAGAAACATTTTAGAAAATTAACAGTTCATTGTAAAATTTTTTTAAAAGTACTCATCATCGTTTTATTTCATTTTCTTCCTTTGTTTCATCTCTTCCCTTACTCTAGCTTATTCCTCTTCTAACATCACCCTTCTATCAATGTCCACTTCCTCCATCATCATCTGTTCTTTTTCTTTCTCTCCTCTCACAAACTTCAATGTACTTCAGTCTTCTCATAGGCGGATGCAGGGTCAGGCATTTAGGGGCAAATGGCTGACCAAAAATTCTAACCAGAAGTGTGACATCATCATATTTAATAGTTATTCTGTGAGTTATTACATAGTTAATAACAGTTATTGCAATTATAGTTTAATAAAATCTAATAATTTTGAAGGCAATAAGTGGCAGACAAATAACAAGGTGATGAAGGGAGACTAAATGAAGGAGAAGGTAGGAGTTTTGGACCAATCCCAGTGGGCCACCACAACAACACTGGGAAGGATGATCATTTTATTATTCAGTGTTCCTTTCTTGTCCATTGCAATGCTTTAAAGACAAGCTTCACTATTGTGATTTATGAACAAGCCTGCTAAAAGGAACAACAGTTTACAAATTGAACCTAGTAAGTACAGTAAAGAAGTCAATAATACAGATTATCTCATAATTTTTACTTTTGGTCAGTCTCTGCTGAATAATTTGATGATCGTGAGTCTCACTCTACAGCCTAGTAGCTACTACCATTGATACAGCTACAGCCACAGTTTTTACAGCTACAGTTAATGTACAGTCATTTGTTGCTCATTCTCTATCACCCTATTCTTCTACTTTCTCTACTAATACTACTACTAATACTATTACTACTACAGAAGTCAGTGTTGGAGCTACACCACCTACTACTTTATTATATCTACGATCACAGTCACCTTTGCTACCAAAAAGTAATTCGCAAAAAATGTTGTGGACAAAATTCCTGCGCGCTTCACATGCCCCACCCACTTCCTATACCACACCCATGCCCGACTAGTAGTCAAATGCTGCAGCCGCCTATGCTCCTCCTTAGATATTGAACATCATTTTTAAAGTATAACAACTTTAATGTTGCTTGCTTCATCGGAAATACAAGTTACCCCCGGCCATCATCTAAGAACTGAAGAGGTTTTCAATTGGAGGCAGTAACAAAGAAAGTCTGGAAACTGATGAAAAAGAGAATTGAAATAAGACTCAAACAAAGGAGATCAGTAGATAGATTAACGAGACAGAAGGTGATCCCACAGGATTAAAGAAGTAAGACGGTGACATTCAGTACATGTGAAACATCATGTCTACATTCTGCATGCTTATTAGAAGCCTTTCTTCATGTTATTTCAGTACTTCTCACTTCTTAAGTCATGCACTTTACATAGTGTCAGTCTCACTTCTTGAATCTTATGGCATCTCTTGCATTTATTTTTCTACTTATCACCTTTGTTTGGCTCTTATTTCAGCTTTCCTTACTCTCATATATGGCTAAAAGCCAGTACGAACAGTGGGATGAACCAACAAGTCTACAAAAGTCACAGTTTCATCAAGTTATGGAACAAGAGCCTTTACTGATCTAGCAAAACCAATTTGATGTATGACTGATACTGCTGAATGTACTAGTAGTGAAGGTGTTGTCACAAAAATGTCTCCCCTTAAACTGAGTAAAATGAAACGAAAGTACTACTTTTGGCACAGTATCAGGTGATTCAATAAAATGAAGACATTTCATGAGTCCTCCAAAACTTTACAGCTAGCTCCGGTCAAACATCTCTCAATAATGCAGAACTTGAGATCTTGCTGAATAATAAGACCAACATACCTCCTCTTAAGACATTCGAAGTAGAATATGTTGACCTGACTCCTAACTTCACCCATCTTTCTCAGCTAGTAACAATATCCGTAAATCAAGTCATCAAAATATCTGTTAAGGTTTGCAAAGTGGAGGAGTCTAGGCAGGTTTTAGCTAAAACCAAAACCCTCACCAAGCAGGATTGCATTGTTAATGATGCTACAGGAAGAAGTAGAATAGTTCTATGACAGGTAAAGTAAAGACGGCACCGGCATTATTAAATGTACATGAGATTTCTACCAACATCATCGAAGGTAAACTTGTTTCTTTAAATTACATTTAACACTACTTTTGTCCAATTTGTAATACAAAAGTGGTGCAAATGTCGTCCCTCATCTGCCATTGTGTCAAATGACAATTCAAGTCGAGATTTTCCTTAAATAAGAAATATATTTGCAAAAGTACAAATTAAGCAAGACAGCAACACCATCATTAATGTCATATTGTTTAACAACACTCTTCAAAAGCTATTAGATTGAAGCATGACTAAAGTGAGTATTAGGGAGACTCTACTGATGTGTAAAGATCCAATCAAAGTCACAGTTAATAGCAACAACATTGCTGTTCCTGTTGACAACCAAAACTTCATTTTGAAGTCATCAATTGTTTTTCCCACATCAATTTTTTAATATTTTTTTAGTTTTTACTTATAAAATTTTGCTTCTTTTCACAAATATATTTTTGATTGTTTCTTCTTCCTTTTTGCCAATAGTAACATTAATACAATTAATATGGAGTTGCAATGTCATCACAGATACTTTCTAGCTTGTATAATGTCAAACAACTTTGCCCTTGCTCACCCCATAATGTTATCAACATTGTCCTAGTACTTCATTACTGACAAGGTAGTAGTTATTAGAGTTGTACCGATAATCGGATTGGTCATCGGTAAAGCCGATATTATCCATGATACAAGTCAATCTGTATTGGTTGCAAAAATGCAACCGATACCGATATTGCGC
>NW_003546313.1:35784-43771 GCF_000090795.2 Amphimedon queenslandica | reverse complement strand
TAGCAGAGCCAGTAACAGACTACCATCAGAAAAATTGCTATCACTGGTGGTCAGAGAATGCAGTAAGGTTTCCTGATATTGCTAAGTTGGCCCAGCAATACTTAGGTGCTCCAACTTTTGTTCCTTCTGAGCGTCTATTTTCAGGAGCATCTGGTATCTATGATGAGAAACTTCCAGGTTGTTACCTGACAAAGCTGAAACACTTCTTTTCATTAAAAATAACTACACTTTTTTGATAAAATGAGTGTTAATGATGATTTTTTTTAATTAAAAAAAATATTAAAAAAAATTAATTTATATTGGTATAGGTTAAAATATTGGCTGATTAATTTTATGAAAATTGGTTTATCGGAATATTTAGAAAAACCCGTATCGGTACCACTCTAGCAGTTATTGTCATAATCATTTTAGTAATCAATACAAAAATAGTTTCGATTTTTTGTGATTATGAATGACCAATAGTTTATGATTCATCAAAGTGAGATGAACGCAATAGTGGACACAGCTAGATTTAGTATATTAATTTGGGAGCATGTGGAGTACAAACAATTGCGATTGAAATGAAGCTGCGAAAACTATTTATGTCTCTGATCCCAGCTGTAGCTGCATCACCAGTTAATGCATCATCACCATCATTCAATTCTGGCATTAGTACTTAGTGATGGGCGGTACCAGATTTTTTTATTTCGGTTCGATACCGAGTACTTCACCTGAGAGTATTGATGGTACCGAGTACGGTTCTGATTACGTGTAGTATCTAGCATGGAATAGCCACACGTAGCCATTTTTAATTAATTACTCAATATTTATGAATAATAATTAGCTGATTATTAGTGATTATTACTAGTTATAATAGTCAATTAATGCTTATTGGGTGTGGCTTCCGGAACCGAAACTTCGGTCGGTATTACTTCAGGATTCGGTGCCAGCAAATCAAGCACCAGAACGGTGGAACCGGATACTTTGGAACCGATACCGCCCATCACTATTAGTACTACAACTAGCACAATGTCATAAAAGATGAAATGAGCAGAACTAAAACAATAATTAACACGGACTCGAAAGCATATTTATCTTATTAAGTAAGACTCACTTAACTATTTTGTAAACTACAATTCAATTCATAGGGAATGGGTGTTTGTACAAGTTAATATTTTTTAAATGTATAGGAAAAAGCTGGTGGCAATAGCAGCTCAAACGGAATGGCCAAGGAACAAAATTGTAATTTTCTATGACAATAAAGACAACCAAAAATAATTGACTGTCTGGTTGAGAAGCTGGTACCAGAGTGCATCTTATATAACTAGGTGAGTGTGCCATAAGAAAAAATAGAATTGATATGCTAACAGAAAAAGGCATAATATAAAGAAAGGACATAAAATTAAAAATTTGAGTTCAAGGATGCTTCATATTCATGTATGAAATAGTAATGTTAAATCGACATAGCCTCCACCTCAGAAATGCTTAAAGTTAAATGTGAAAGGTAGTGAAGGTAATACAGTGTAATATGTTTTGTGCATTGCATATTATTTACATTACATTATTTTTGTAAGCATACACTACTAAATACAATCAATATACCATAAATGTTCTGACACATTTAGCCCAGGCATTTATTTCTTAAGTGTCAAGAAATTATTTAAAATAAAATAACAACCTAAAGTGGAAATTAAGCTCTCAACGTTGTGATTAGATGACTCAGCTTAACAACTTAGGCCACTTGGGAGATGAATGGTGCCTGTGTTGACTAAATTATGCATACCATGGAGATATTAGTGAGAGACATTTATTAAAGGCAGATTTTAATTTTAACAGTTATACCTCTCACAATTAGCATTACAATTACTATTAACTAGATGTATATTCGATGTGGAACCTGAAACTAATGTTACATTAACACAACAAAGTAAAATTACTCCTCATTTAAAGAAGTTTCATAATGGCTATGATTTAAGACAGAATCAAATAATTGCACATGAAGACAATTGGTAGTAGGGAAAAATGAATATCCGGGAATGAGCATGTAGGAAGTACAGGTATGAGCCAATAAAAATCATTAATAATTTAATTTGATAACAGATAGTGAATCTGATTTTACTGTACCTCAAAGGCCTCCCACTCTCACTGAACATACAGGTATAAGTCGTAGAAAAATCATCAGTTCGAAGTGTTCTTTTACAGACAGTGAAGTCTAACTCAACTACCTCCTACTCTAACTCAAAATACATGAGATATTACATAGGCGGTAGCTTATATATAGGGTTGAGGCTGATTTTTCAAAATGGTGACAAAATGTGGCCTGACATGAGAAAACCAGGCTATCTGCAAGAATTATCATTTTGAGTTATGGGCTCATAATCACGAAAAATCTTTACTTGGGCAAAATTCATTTTATCACATAAACATGTTATATAAACAAAATTCTTTCATTTGATACCGAAATTGGGGGTAGTGAAGACTTCTTTGCTGAGTTATAAGCCCTTTGACATTTTTACCTTGATTGTGCACGGAGAATGTTATGCAGAGTGACCACGGAATAAAAACAGAGGGCTTTAATGCGCCAAAGGTAAGCATGGAGTCTCCATAGCAACTATTTAAAGTATAACAATGACGAAGAAGACACTTTTAAAACTATGGCTAAAGAAAGAGACATTGCTCACTGGTTAAATTAAGAAACAGGTCCTCGAGACAGTGACTACGTTGCTTCAGTTCTTGGGGACTACTTTTGAGATGAAACTAGTGGTAAGCTTATTCTAACACTGTTTACTTACTAACTGTGCATAGCGGTGAGCTATCACAACAATGACATTCTATCACCTGTATAAATGCACAATATTATTATATTAAACTTAGTTATACAGTGTCTTTGTTAATTGATAAAGACAGACTATGAAGCAGCAGAAGATATGGAAGAAAAGAAAGAGGAAGGGAAAGAAGAGAAAGACACAGAAGATTGTGATGAAGATATTAATTTACCACTGTTTGATCCTGAGGTAGCTGTGGAGCTACAAGTATCAGATCTTGATTTAGAATCAGCAATGCCTGATGCTTCAGCTACTTTAACTACTCACTCTTGTGATGACATGAGGAAGGAAGACCTACAGGAGGAAGAAGAATTATCAAAGTTCTTTGAACACACAAAGCAAGAGTTGCATAGAATATAAGTAAAAAATATAAGCTTGGATAATCAAAAAAATTCTATGCATTGAACCCACATTCATATTGCATAAATGTAATAATTGGTACAATAAAAAGAAGGATAGCAAAATTGCAAAATCTACTTGCTATTCTAGAAAAAATATAGGAACAATTAAGACCATAAAAGAATTTATCCACAACCAAAGAAAGAAGCCTCTACAAATCATTGTGAAGAGAATCCAAGCCCCCAAAAAAGGAAATCAAAGGAATGCTATCAACAAAATCTAGGCCTTCAAAAACAAAACTCCTTGACATAATATGAGAATAAAGAAGCAATATTACCTTTAACAAAAGATTACTTTCTAAAATTTGCAAAATGGAATGAAATTACCTTTAACAAAAGATTACTTTCTAAAATTTGCAAAATGGTATGAATAAATTAGAAATGGCACTAAACAAAGAAAATAAAAGGTGTCTAAATAAAGGTAATTACAAGTGTCATAATGGTCTAATACTGTATAGATTATGTTCAAATATGCATCCTAGTTCATTGACTTCTGAGACATTCATCTGACGTAACGCTATTGCTCTTCCTTGCCAAGGCTTGTCCTTTTCTCATATGCTCAGGAGTCAATATATAATTTTTCTGATGTGTATCAATTCTGAGCAAAAACCTGTGTACGAAGTAAAAGCATTATATCACTTGCACTATGAAACATACAGCAATCAAGTCTTTGGACTGTTTCTTGTTATGAGGTAGAGAGACAGAGAATTGCATTCGTTGATCATTACTTTCTTGATCTTCATCTTCTTGCTCATCTTTTTTGAAGTCTTTTTTAGGGCTAAAAACTCCGTTTCCTTGCCTTTTCACTTTATAGACAATCAGTACTAAAAATGCAATTAATTCCTTTTCTTACCTTTTTATAGCACAAAAGTGGTAAGTTACCAAGGATCTTCGAAGTTGCAGTGCATAAGTAACAACATTTGCCAATAAATTTCTTCCGTTATCAGAACATCCACATCAATATCAATATAGCCTATCTTCTTGAAACAAAGGACGGCCAGCCGCTTTAACTCAGTCAAATAATTGTGGAAAGCATTTCCCAACAATACTGTTTCTACAACTAGGAAATTGGGTGAGTTCTTCACTAAAAGAGGAATAATTAATAGGAATGGCAGCTGCCATTTTTTCATAAGAATATTATTTATACAATTATGATGAATAAAATAATTTTTTTAGAAATGTAATAAATAGAATAATATAATAATGATAATAATAATAATAATCATAATTCTTCTATGCCTTGTTTCAATGAACCGATCAGATTGCTTGATTTTAGGTTAAAAAAACTTATTTATCACTGAAAGGTTATGATACGTAATTTCCGGGTAATAGGATTTAACAAGTTTGCCTGGGAGGTTAATACGTTTGCCCATGAAGTTAGTAAGTTTGCCTGGGAAATTACCTATTAACCTGCTTAAAATAGGGATCCTGCTGCTAAGTAATCTACTCATGTATTTTAATACTACATGGCAGAAGTCGGTTTTAGAACTCTGTGCCACTGGTATCTATGGCCTTATCATACATCAGGACTGTGGCCCTCGGTATGATATATCCAGTAGATACCTGACCTCATTGTATAACCTCTACTAATAATAATAATGACAATAAATTTTGCATTATGATACTAATAACAAAGATAATCCAGTTTACAAAAAGCGAAAGTGAGAAAAAGGGAAAGAGAAGAAAAGAATTAAAGACTGACTATTTAGAACAGAGATTAGATAGAATTAACAGTTGATAAGTAAATAGAGGTGTGAGTCATAATTAACAGACAGAGTAATGACTCTCAGCCAGTTGGATGTCAAAGCGAGAATTGAGAACTGCTTTGCACTGAGACTAAATAACTCCTCTGATACACATAGGACATGTTGATAATGCAAAACTGAGACAACAACGTAAAAGACCAAGTGTGACAGATAAATGTTCATCAGGCTTCAACTCAAGCTCTGTTACTTGCTAGTCGTTGTTCCCTCTCAGAGGCTCCTCTTGTTGTCTTCTCATTTGTATCCTATTTCTTTCTTGAGATAAACAAATGCCTGAATATTCATCCTTTTGTTTCCTTGAAGTGCGACGAGCACTATTTCTCATGGCCCGCCTCGCTTCTTTCTGGTCTTTTGTCTCATTCCTTTTTTCTCGATCACGTTCATTACGGAAAAGACAAAATCTTGTATCAAAAGTACTCATGATAATGTCCTTATTGCACGTAGCACAATGAGAAATAGCACTCGTTAACATCTGTATAAATGACATAAATTTTTATATTCTAAAAAATAAAGCGAAATAATGCAGTAGTACGGATACATAGGAAATATAGATTACGTACATGAACATACATATATACATACATACATACAAACACTGCTCGTCATAGTGGGGCTTACCTATGCTTAACTTAATTAATGAGTTGGGTGCTGTAATTATATAAAGTATCATACCTTCAAATTTCTTTGCAATAGCATCAGACAACTTATCAATCACCAACTAACACACCAGCCACTTAGAAGGATCAACAGAAACTGGCCCTGTCACTGCAGCCATATAAGCAGTTTGCGGTTCTGTCATAAATCTATTGGCATATGATTTTAATGGCCTTCGTGATAAAGCCTACCAGTTAATGAAGTTGTGGAGCCTTTAATTTTCACTCAGGAAAGTGTAAAGAAATGACTCTAGTGTGACAGTGACACGCGTCTAGAAATAACAGTAGGATCATGTGCTGGTCATGTGCATTACTATTAATCATTGGTCGATCATGGAGTCTCGGAGCTATACTAGAAGTTGTTCAGACGTTTTGTCTTGTTCTTCTTTGATGTTACCAGATTTTCACCGTCATTGTCCTTGCCATCAGTGTAAAAATAAAGCTGTCTCCAGATTAACAGAATATATGCATTGGGAGATGTATAACTATAAGTCAGGTACAGGATTCATGATGGCCGCATCATCATTTGGCATAAGCAGTGACTCCTGCAGAAGCCCAGCAACAAGTTTTGAGGATCATCTTTAGGATGTTAATGAGGAACTAGTGCTTGGTTAGTGTATAGAGTAATATTATTATTTGTATTCTTTCACTGTATAAACATACTTGCAGATGATAATGTCACACTTATTAAAGTAATGGTTAGAAACAATACAGTGTCAAATGAGACAGATCAAGCTCATCTTACTATTATCATTGACTCCTGTGGCTAAACTGTTGAAGAACGTGTCATAGATTAATTTTATTATTTTTATTATTATTGCATAGATGTATGTGCAAATGATGATGCCGCAAGAAATGGTTAGCACAATACAGCATGAAATGTGAAACATCAAGCTGATCTTACTAATCTCACTGATTCCAGTGGTTCAACTGTTGAAGAATGCCTTTCTTTTGATAAAGATATAGTTGTAGCTGTTTTTGAGGGATCGAAACTGGCTAAAGAAATGAATTGCATTGAAAAAGACTTTCTGAGTGTGTTAGAATATGGGAATAAATTCTATTGTAAAAACAAAAGTGAAGACATTGCTAAAAAATGGCCTAAAACTTTATTAGCTTGTATGAAAGTATTAAAAGAGGCTGGATCTGTTGTGCTACAGGCATTACATGTTGGCTTTGATACAACACATCCAACACTGAAATGTCATGCCTTCAATGCATGACAACTGTAATACTGCTCCAAGACAGGAACTATTCCTTTTTATTACTCAAGTATTAAAGACAAAATCAGACAATTTTGCTTTTCTGAAGACTTTTGCTACAAGATGCTTTCATATTAGCATAACCAAAATACATGGCTGCATTTATCACATAACCCAGCACGTTTGAAGGAAATATGGTATGGACAGCATTTTAAGAGGTTGAGCTGGTTTTGGGATGCAGAAATTGAGTGGTTACTTTCAACAAGGTGTGCAAAATAGATGTTAGTTCAGATAAAATTTCCTTATCTTCAAGTAAAAGTTTTGAATTGAAATGTCCCCACTGTTACCTTAAATCTGTCCATCAGCTACAATTAACACAATAAAACCCACATAATATAGCACTTACTGGTCATCAGGACAACTAGCCATTAATTGCAGTACATTAGCCATCAGTAAAAGTCGGCATATTCCAGTATCTTTTTCAATGTGGGCGTGTTTAACATTATACACCACACCTACCCACTTGGTGCCACCATGGCTGCATCTGCTAAAAGTTCTGAAGAAAGAAAGAAGTGTCCTTTCTGCCATCTGTCTTACCAGTTTTCATCTTCACTTTCAAAGCATGTTAAGGAGAAACATAGCAATGAGAAAAGCGTCAACGATTCTCACGTTTTCTGCAATTTATGCGGCTCAATGTCAGTATGTTTGAGTATATATACAGTGCTAGAAGTGACACTATTTAATTTAGGGTTTTAAGTGTGGCAAAGCTAATTGAGCATCTTAATCATATTCACAACAAGGAAATCAAAATAACAAACAATGAATTTCATTCTATTGATAAGTTTTATGAGTGGAAGAAAGGGGAAGAAAGTCATTCAAAGTCTTTTCATGTCAAGAACAGTGCCAGTCACATGCAAGGTCTTAACAGAAAATCCTATTATTATTGTAACAAGTCTGGTGTGGTGCGTCAGTTGAAAGAGAAACGTCAGAGAGCTCCCAAGGTTCAAGGTTCCTGTAAAACAAATGAATACTGTACTGTACACATGACAGTGATTGAGGATACTATTACGAAGGTGGTTAAAGTCACTTATTGCAGTCATCATAGTAATCACAAACCAGAGGTATGTCATTTGAGAGTACCTGATGAAGTAAAGAATGCTGTTGCAGCTA
>NW_003546313.1:25669-34772 GCF_000090795.2 Amphimedon queenslandica | reverse complement strand
ACTTACAGAACATTCTACACTAGCACCAAATGAGGATGCTGTACAAGAAGAAAATCAGCTTGCCTATTATTCTAGACTTTTACAGACAAGGAAAGAAAGTTCACTTTTAGAAAGCAAGGAACTGTTTCGGAGGAAAGTTTCAGAAATGCAGATTTTCATGAACTCATGTAATGATATCGATACAATTTCTTTTGTGGTTTCACATTTGTCATCTGCAATTTGCCTTTTAAAAGCTGAAAATTTGCGTGACAAAAATATTAGAGAACAAGTTTTGCCAATTCGAAAAAGGCCAGCACCAAATTCAAACAGTGAGAAACAATTAAGGTTTCGAAGTACTAAGAAGAAGAGGGTATTGTTATCAAGATAGGGTAAGCCTACTGCAGAAGAGAAGAGAGCAAAGGAGAATATGTCAATGATGTCATACTCGATTGAAGTTTGTGGTGTATGTCTTAAAGTAGATGATCAAAATCAAGAGGATGTAGTTGAGTGGATAGAATGTGAAAAATGTAATTTATGGGTACATGTAGCTTGTTCACATGACAATGTGTGTGTGCATTGTATGAAGATCAGAGTCTAACATTAAACCTCCATTTTTGTTACCAATACTGTCTTTATAGCTCTGTTTCTCTCACTCACATCAATTATGAGTTATAACATTAATTATTTTGCTTGCACTGTATTAATTATCAGTTGTAACATTAATTTTTTGCTTGCACTGTATTTTAGCCTAGAGAGTAATAACTATTGTGTAAAATTATAACTATAGGAAAGCACAGAGTCAATCATTACACTCTAAAAAAGTATTATATGTGACCATAATTGACAAAAGGGCCCTTATGGCGGATTTTAATATTGATCGTTATAATGGAAAATATCAACCTGTGAGTGCTTTGTTAGACAATCATTGTTTCTAAAAGTTTCATGGTAACTTTTTGCATCCTGTGGAGTAATTTTATGATAAATGGGGCTCAGGAAGTTGGATTTCTTAGGCTAGAAAGACAAATTTCACTACCCGCCATAAGGTACCTTTTGTCAATTATGGTCACATATGTTATGGTTGTGGATAAATGTCTTCACTTGTATGACTTGTCTTGATAAACATGATCATTGTAAAGAAAAATTATCTTGATTTACTAGCAGCCATAATCCACGTGCTAAAACTTGAGAGGGTGTGGTTAAAAATGGCCACACCCTAAACTACAAAGATATGAGGACTTTTACTAATGGCTAACGTACTGCAATTAATGGCTAGTTCGGGACAGGTGGCAGCCATTCTCTGCATCCATCAAGCATTGTTGTAGTAATAAAATAAATTGACAGAATCACAAAACATTTAATAAACTTGTAAAAGTTCATTTGAAGTCCAGATTGCTAAAATTTCAACGAACAGAGCCACTACAGAAGTTTACATTTGTGGATTTATTTCTAGTTATTTACTTCCTAAAAACACCTTGGTCACTAGATCTATTTT
This sequence comes from Amphimedon queenslandica, assembly GCF_000090795.2. NCBI lineage: Eukaryota > Metazoa > Porifera > Demospongiae > Haplosclerida > Niphatidae > Amphimedon > Amphimedon queenslandica. The sequence continues at coordinate 33,301 of NW_003546313.1, read as the reverse complement.
TGAATCCTTTAATAACAGAAATAGAAAATGGATTTATAAATGCTAAGTGCAATGATCAAGAAAGAGAAATTGAACTACATGTTATATAGGATTTGAAGTATATTACCAAAGTAAAGTTAATGAAATTTAGCCTGGGCCTGCAACCTTTTTGGTAAATTTTTGTCAACTTAAGGAATTCACCCATATTGTAGAGATAAACGTGACATTGGAATTACAAAATTGTTATTGATCTAATACATAAGTACCCCCTTGTCCAATGAATTTTTCTGGAGATTATTAATACCATAAGCACTTTCAACAGCACTCCAGGTCAGTATAGCTTATCTGGATGATATGAAAAGGGTTGATGGTGAAGATTGTATTTTACTTGGCAGAAAAAGTCCAGCAAAACTGGTTTCACTGGGTTATGATTTGTGTGTTGTCTTTATCATTCATACCACTTTAATACTTGGCATGATTTGGTGTGATGTAATGCACAGTGTTGCTTGGAGTATCATGTCTGGATCCTACAAGTTAGTACAGTAGAAATGATTTTTACCTTTGGAAGGGATGGTTGGACAGATGATATCTGAAGAAGCCCTTAGCATATCAAGCTGTGTCATATCACTTCACAATATGATTGATATACTAGATGATATAGGTTGATTTGGGAGCCCTGATAATTACTAGTAATTTCTTTGAATGTGCAGTTCACAGTTTTGTAGAAAAGTCATGTAATAAGAACTTTGAGTTAACTTTTGCGAAGAGTCAGAGTAGACGAGAACTATTCAAATTTCTTTCTCAAAAATAGGAAGCATCTTCAATATTGCCATCTGTGTCATCTGATGTAAGTTATATAAATCCTTTAATGAAAATAAATTTTGTGCCTATTATTATTAGGTGATTAATGCTACCTGTTCAGCAGAAGCTCAGAACAATTTCAATTATTCATTTGAAGAACTGATTCTTGTAGGTGGCAAAATTGTGACACTTTCATTTGAAGACATAGTAAATGTCATCGCAAATAAGTTTTTGCAAAGTACATAGCAACTTTTTGTCGAAGTTAATTGTTTTGCAACAATACCATTCAAGATACACTATATTGTATTAAAGAAGTGGTTGCATATGCATCTAATAATGGTGACCGTGCACTTAAAATAAAAAATCCCTTGTCATTAACACTACTTGGTACAGAATAGCATGTGGAATACTTCATTGTACCATACCAAATGTAAGTAACATTTACAGTAGTAATTGTATAGTTGTTTCAACATTATTAGTTGTATCAATTAATGCTACAAAATTTATTTGCAAGGTTACCTCACCAAGATAATGATTATGTTGTCGTAAAAACACATACCTGTTCTTCACACAACTGCAAAGGATGTCGTTGTTCCTCTATACCGTCAAATGTGTGACATGGTCTGTGTGCATGGAGATGGTAATAATATTTGGCTTGATCATACAGAAACTATAGATCTAGTTAATAAAGTCTGCAAAGCATTTTAACAACCTGGTGGCATAACCCCAGGTTATTCCTAGAGCTTATTTCACCCACGTGCGATGTTTTTATATATATTTGTATGTCCAGCATTACATTGCTTCTACACATGTTATATTGGAGAAATAACAGAATTCATAACCCTTAGCAACCACCCACCTACAATCCTTTACATAGTGGGTGTGGCCACGGCAAACAAAATGGCAGCTTACACATGGACAAAGTTATGAGCTTTCTAACAGCAAGAAAACATAAAGATACTGTCTAAAGTCTTCTGTACAAGCATCACAAGGTAAAGAGAGCCTCTCTAAGTCTTCATAAAAATCAAGCTGTACTTGCAAGGTGGTGAAATCAATCATAGAAATATTTTTTACACTTTTATGCTTGTTTCAATGTATCAGTAAACAGCAGCTAATGTTGCGAAATATTGTAGTCGTGGTCATTGCTGAAGAGATGTAATTAGTTAGAATTCTTTTATTGGTTCTGCTAATGGAATTTGGGAAAAAACTTTTAAACACCTTTATAATATTGATGGATCTATGTAAATCTAAAAACGATTTTTAATGTTTTAATTATGATTAAATTAAATTGAATTCACAGGTCTGATCTTGCTTACTTAAACAATTTTCCTGTTAAAATTAATCCAGTAATGTTATCTTGTAATTTACTGTACTGGGCTGAATTTAGCACTAGCCAATTGGATCTTTGTATTACCATTAATGTGTTTAAAGGACTTCTTTCCCAATGCAATACACTAATTCTATCCTGAATGTGTAACAAATATTTCCATTATAGGGATATTATGTATTTTACTTTGATGGTGTCTTTCCCAGTAATGGTGACCATTACTGTTTTACTTGAATAACAGGACTTTATAGTTTTTCAATACTAGATACCAATTCCATCCAGTGCAACAAATAATGCAATAATGGTAGCACATATACTCTAGGGAAACTGGCTTTTGGCTATATTTTTAGTAATTACAGGATCTTTTCATTACAGTTCTTAGTTCAATTAAATATTAGAATTTTATGATTTCCCAATACTTGAGAATAATCCTCTTCTTTTGTGAAACACGATAATGGTAGCACACAATTGCAATATTGGGTTTTGGCTACTAATACTGGAAACTTTGCATTACCATTCTTGTATGGGACTATTACTGGAGTCTAATGCTATCCTGTGTAACAAAATGAATTCTAGTTATGTTTCCTATTAATAGAATCTTAAAATAATGGAATTCAGTATTTTCCCGCTATCATGTCATAAAACTCCAGTGTGGTTAAAATGAACCATTAGAAGAGAAGCTAGAAAGTTCCTAATTGTTTCCAGCAAAGGAAATTTTGACACTAGGAAAGTAGGTAATACCATCAATGTGTTTCAAAAATTTTTTCTAAGAGATTTTGAAGCGATTAAGAAAACTGAACTCTTACTTTATTTATAATTCACCAGAGCAACTTAACAGCTTTTTAAGGGACAAATTTTATTCCAAGTTTAAAACACATTTATGCATTTTTATAGCTGCCACTTGTAAAAAACCAAAATCTAATACCAGAGCAGTATTAAGCATGGCATAGTTACCATTTTGTGAAACTATATGTAGTTGTTAATATTATTTAAGCATATTATGTGCTTCACTTATTTTGAAATGCCCTATTGCTCTGAATTCCCTGAGACAGTGATGACATACTATTAATCATGATTGTGAATGTGATAAAAGTCATTAAGATCCTAATGATCTTTTCTTGCCATCATGTCCTTATTCAAATGTACATGTACTTATTCCAACTTCAGAGGACAACAGCGATAATAAAGAAAAGTCATCCTTACATTTGGTCGTATCCTGATACAATTACAAATGTACCTGCTCCTCTGCCCCAAGAATGACAATGTTCAACTTCCAACTTCATTTAAGCTTCGTAATAACTTTGATTTTCAAGTAAAATCTACATCACTAGCATATAGCCAGGACCCAATTCTTTATTATTTTAAAGCATACTTAGTAGCTTATGTCATAGCTTTCAGCTATTTATGCAACGTACTACTTTTCTTTATAACATTTTGTTGCGAAGTTTCTTTTACCTAGTTCTTTAGATGACTACTCTTTGAAAACCAAATTAAGTCATTTAGATTTTTCTTTTCATAAATTTGACAATTTTGAAGCAATGCTTTGACTTGGTTACAAAACACATTAAACTCAGATGATGTTAAGAAAAGTCCTCAAGATTAACTGTGATAGATTGTGTTCGCAGAAGCATTAATGTGATGCATTTAGGTTCCCCTAGGCATAAAACTATGACATCAAAATAAGATAAAGGCAAAGGTAGAGATAGTAAAACATTTTTAAAGGATGTGCCACAAGTTAAGACTGTGAATGAAGTTAGTGTTGAAGGTGTCCATTGGGAGTGTGGGTGTTTATTAATATGCTACTCAAAGCATCATGCTTGGTATTGTGATCAGCTTATTAAAACCTCTGCAGTACTAGCAAAGTCAAATTCTGAAAAAAACTACTAAAAAATGAATGGATAAGTTCCAGTCATAGAAGACTGGCACACCAAAATGATCCTATTAGAAGTGACATTTATATTCATGCTTAAAAAATGTGTAAGTAACAGGCAATTTGAAAGATTTATGTAAAGTCAGCAGGTAAATATGGTATGTTGTACCAGCTGCAAAATCTTATAAACAAGTGAAACGTTTTAACAAAACTGAAACAAGCAGATGAGGAATATGGCAATGCTTTTTTCCAAAGCTTTATCACAAGTGCCATCATGAAGCATTTGAATATAACAGATCTTGATGTGCATCAGACATCAATTACTCACAAACTTTTAGTTTGCAATGAAGAACAATGGCAGAAGATGGTTAACATTTAGACAAATTTTTAAGTTCATATTAAGTTTAATCATGGCAAATGTACTCAAGATGTAAGGGATGTATTTCAATACAACACAAGAACTCAGCAATGGCTGCATTTACTTAAAATTTGTAGATGCTTAATGGCAAACATGTTCTTCGATGTTGGGAGTATCTGTTATATTTTACAACACCAATTGCCACAATTATGCTAAAGAAGCAATTTATTACGGTATTAATAACACGTATTAGCTATTAGACCCTACTGGAGGCTTTATATGTTATATACCAGAAAACTAATATATTTATAATTCCTTCAGGCTACGCCTTCTGGAATTTTGAATATAGTTTCACTATATATATATATATAAGATAAAGCTGACGTAGGGTGTAATAACTGGTTTATTCAGAAGCCATACAGAATGAAGGTCACCGAGCTTCGTTGACAGTGGCTATTCAATGAATATCATTCTATATGCCCTAGGGCTTACAGATATGCATAGAAAATCCACTATAAACCAAGTGCGGTACCTTTGATTCCTATGGTTTCTTCAGAATAACACAATTTACTTACTCCTTATGAGACTGAATGGGAACAGATTCTGTATAGTTGGTTTTTGAACTCAGTGGGAATCCCTGGTAGATATATTTCTGCTGATATGCAAATGGAGCATTGCAATCACAAAATAAAGCTTAGCATATCCAGATTACAAGCGAACAAGTCTGAAGCAGCTATTATATGATACAGCACAGCTCTTGGTATTATGAGTAACGCGGTAGCGTTACTAAGTAGGATTCACCCCCAAACAAAATGGCTGGCACAACTTTTGCAGCCTTGCTATTCCGGGAAAATGAGGTCCTATGTTTACCAGACTTTATCGAGGACCTTATCTTGACCAGAGGACTCCATTGGTAGCCACAGCATGGCTTTAGACCGAGAAAAGCCAATAATCAGCGAACTGGCCGTTTTGTTCAGCCACCTTTTTTCATCTTCATCATCAACATCATCATCATCATCAAGTCAAAAGTCCTGTAAATCCAGTTGTCGGTGTGTACCTCAGTATCAGTTGATGCTACAAGGATAATTCTTACACCATTCTACTCCAACAGTAGCTCCATGTCACATCAGATCATTGATCAAGTAAAGAAAAGTGATACTGTGACTGCTAGATACAGCCATCTTAGCTGCATACCGCTATTTTGTTAATTAAAGAAGCAGGTGCTCCAAAATTTGGGTGTGGTCATGCATGCTCAGATCTGCAGCTCTGGAAGAAGCAATTAATTTTTTTACCAAGCTATGCTTGGAATTAACTACTGCAGTATTTTAGTGAAAGTTCCCAGCTAAAAGAAGGTATACCATATCCCAGTTCAGTTTGGGATGGAGGTGGAAGCAGCTGCGTGGAATTTGAAAAATGTAGCTACGTCACAAAATGACGTAAATAATGATATTCATAGAGGAATGGCGGCTGTGTTGTTTCACTTTTTAAACAGTCTTGCTGCTGCTGATAAGCAGTACAATAGCTGCTGGAGTCAACTAGTTTTCATAGAGGCCATGATTATCAGATCTTCCTCTGTTAGCTTTTTAAAATATGAATCATCAGTTTGGGCGCTCGACAACATGTGCTAATGTAAACTATGACATTTTGAAACGTCATTGCGTTTAGCTTTGGTATGCTATTATGTTTATAGGGAGAACCCGGTTCTCAGGGTTCCCAAGGTCTGAGAGACCCAAGCTTTCACAGATTTTGATGGACTTTGGCGACTAAGAACCTGTGAAAGTTTTATCCTTATCTCTCTTTCCTATAAAAAGTTATTCCAGTTTTTCTTGTTCCAAGCTCAACTGGGATATAGTATATTAATCTTAATGTTACTGTTTCATCAAGTATGTGATGTTATTCTATTTTAAAAAACAATTAATTAGTGTTATGAATTATGATATGGAATGATAATATGAATGACAACAGCCTGAGAGAAAAGGAAGAGCTGTAACATTGCATGGAAGATAGAAACTCTCAGCTCACAGCTTCTTCAACAAGGACTTATGTCATGACTAGTATTAATTTTACTTGTCATCAGGATAGTTAATATTCCTTCAGCATGTCCATTCAATGCTCTGTCATAAATGATGTAAAGTCATAACATTGATAATAATAAGAAAGAAAATTATTGTTTGTGTAAAATCAACAAGCATCACAACTAAATAAATATTATGAAAGAATCAAATTAAACAAAAACATAAAAAACATAAGAAAACAAGATTAAGTAGGATTCCAAACGGCCACAAATATACAAAATGAAAATCCTACTTGTGACGCTAATTCTACTCTACATTGCAAGGTGATCCATAATTCTTACATAATAACATTAAAAGTACATTGTAGAGTAGAATTTGCATCATGAGTAGGATTTTCATTTTGCATTTTCATTGGTCGTACGGAATCCTACTTAACCTTGTTTTTAAATTTTTGTTTGGTACCAATTTTGCAACTATTTCATGAAAGTAATATGATACAATGAATTGCTAGAAATAATGCAACACATAAAGTCCTGTAGGCTTTGAGGTCATACTTGGAAGAAAGTATGCATAATGTCCTAACCCATGAAATTTATTAAAGATAATTCAAGAAAAAAACTTAGTTCTTCATATAGACTCCACCTCAATAGGTTAGTCGTACAATTTATGTGATCAATGAAGAATGCAACATTATATTATCAGTAATACATGATACATGACTAACATAATTTTAAAGGGTAAGTGTCTTGAAAATATTCATTGATCTCAAAATTTTTATATAAATTTATTATCATTTGCCAATATATTAAGGAACATAATTTTGCTAAAATACGCAACATGCTCCAAGAAAAAAATCCTTAAAGATTCAGCACATTGCAGGATTCAGCCATCACTTCTGGTAGTGGGTGTGGCCACCCAATGACTTAGACTGGGGAACGGAAATGAATTCAGAGCACTCTGAGTCTTCTAATGAAGCCTCCTATACTGAAGACTTCCTGGAAGAAGAAAAATTAAATAACATACAGCCTTACATGTATGAACCAGAAGCAAGTACTAGTAGTGAATCAGAAGACCCTGATGATGATCCAGAAAATCGCCTCATTAATACAAATTGGTAAACTGCCTGGCAGAGAATGATGTATAAATATAGACTATGGATGCTGTATATACCTTCTTAGTTTATTAATACGCTACTTTGTGACAGGTGCCTATGTGGCTTCTACCAGTTTATGCCTACTGTAGTAGAATGTGTGTGCTGTCGTGAATTCCCTCAAATATCTAC
>NW_003546313.1:23583-25278 GCF_000090795.2 Amphimedon queenslandica | reverse complement strand
GTGTCTTCCTAGATCAATGGATTCTCCAGACAGCATTTTATTCGTATCATCAACACTATGGTAACCGTGAAAAAAATTTATTGTTAATCACTCTAGCAAGCTGAGGCATATTGCCTACAGACAATTCACCAGATGGTGCTAGCAATGGGTAGGGCGTGATGTTCGTGTGGTATTGCCATCATGTAGTGTAACCAAAAATAAACACACCTTTCCAACACATTCATCACATTATATTGGTTTTAAATTATAAATTAATTTAGTTGAATCTACTCATGTGCAGCGTTATAGCATCTGGTTTTCATGGTTTCTCATATTGACTAGCTAAGGTAGGTGGTGGATTGGTAGTAGTATGAATTGTAACATTGTTGATAGCCAATTTGATAGCTTCTATCATTACATCATGTGGATAGCCTAAAGATATATTGCAATAATGAAATACAGGATTTGTTTCATCAATTTTACCATATGAGCTACTCTCTGTAATTATTTTTCACAGTGTGACCTCCTTTTTCGAATTTCGAAAATGAAATGCTATATCTTTTCTCTCCAGATTTAGTAATTGCTTGTTCCTTCCCAGCATTTTCATTGAAATGCAAAGCAGAAAGTTGCAACCTATTATGTAATTGGGGCTAGCCTGAGCTCGCCCCACCCTAGCTATACTTTCAGTCACGCCCCGTCTGTGCCTCACTCTGTCTGTCCACGTATGTCACCCCTATTTATGCATAGATCTAATACGGTAGATAGATACTGTGCATTACCAATGCAATTTCAATTTTTCATTGAAAGTGGGAGCGGTCACAGTAAAATAAAGTGGCAACCAACACAATGGAAGAATTCATGAGCTTTCTAGCAGCAATATAAGGCTGATACACCGTCCAAAGACTTCTCCAGCAGCTATAAAAGGCTTTAAATGCAATTTATAACCTATGAAGCTCGTCTTTATTGATGCAATTGCTATTAAAGCTGTGAAAGTCAATCAAGCTTTTTCTCAGTCATCTTAATTACAGAATGGCTAAGGCCGCAAAGCAGCTGAATGCTATTCTGAGTTATATGAAGAAGGTGAAGTCGAGCATATCAATGGTGTTTGGTCTAGTTTTCCAAAATTTTAGTTAGTTTATAGTAAAATTAAAATATTTACGGTAACTCGCTCCACTTATAGATGGGGTCTGAAGGTTCTATATAATCCCCAACCCGATGTGACCACATTGGCCTTTTGTATAACGATAAACATGCCTAATATATCAAACCACTCCTATGTGAAGGTGCAGAGTATCAATTTATTTCCTATTATAAAAAATAGGGAGGGTGCATGGGCGGGAGTCCATTGATATGCTTGACTTCACCTTCTTCATATAACTCACAATAGCATTCAGCCGCTTTGCGGCCTTAGCCATTCTGTAATTATATTTCATAAGGCTCAGTCTCACATATCAATGGTGTTGTTTGTAGCTGTTAGGAATGATTGTGTAAAGCCCGTATCCCATACTGGTTTGTAATAGAAACGCCGAAAGGTTGAATCTGAACTCCAGTCCGCTGCACTAAGGATATCTTCAGTTCTGATTCCTTGCATAGCAGCAGTTGAAGTGCTAGCAACTCCTGACAGAGTGAGCTTTAAACATACATGGTGTCTATTCCCGCCAGCTCCATGATTTGTTTCAACCATCTAGCAATAGTGGAAGAGGTGACTGATGATGT
>NW_003546313.1:18300-23573 GCF_000090795.2 Amphimedon queenslandica | reverse complement strand
CGTAAAGACAACTGCTTAAGGCTCATGTTGTCATCCAAGATGTCGCTACTAATGTAGCGTAAAACCAGGCCTACATCCCAAGTACCCTGATACCTTGGTAGAGGTGGGCGTGTTTGAAACACTCCTTTTAGTAGTCTGGTGACCAAAGGATGTTGACCAATGGATAGCCCATCTACCGGAGAGTGCATTGAAGCAATGGCTGATCTGTATGCATTGAGGGATCTATACTAATATCCCTCCTTGTAGAGGTAAGCTAAAAAATTTGCTATATCCTCTACAGGTCCTGAAATGGGATCAGCTTCCCTTTAGTACACCAGCTGATCCATCTTTTACACATTGAGTCATAGGACTGATAGGTTTTTTGCCTCCAAGAGGACATGAGGAGGTCTGCAGCTTCTCCTGAAAGTCATTGATTCTGAGAGGATAAGATGTTAGCAATCCCAGGAGTCTGAGGTACCAAGATTGTGATAGCCACACTGGAGCTACTAGGACTAAATCTGTCCCTTGCTCCTCCACCTTCGCCAGGACTCTCCCCACTAGGTTCCAGGGGGGTTGGCATAACCCTTCACCTGTCTCCAGTCCTGGAGAAAGGCATCTGTCTCTTCTGCTATTGGGTCTGGCCTCCAACTGAAGAAACGGGGTAGCTGATGGGTCAATCTCGTCGCAAAGAGATCCACCTCGAGGTAAGGGAATTGGGCTCTGATCCGTCGAAATATTGACGGGTTCAGCATCCAATCTGAGCGGTCTCTCATCTCTCTGGACTCTGAGTCCGCTATAACGTTCTCCTTCCCCGGTAGGTGCTGTGCTGTCAAGAAATTGTTTCTCTCGAGGCACCACATCCACAAGTCCTTCGCTATCTTTGTTGCCTGGGCGGAGATTGTTCCGCCCAGATTGTTGATATAAGCTACTGCAGTTTGATTGTCCAGAAGTAGCAGAACTCTTTTGTTCTCCTGACTCTTCAGGAAGGTTTTCACGGTCAAGGTTGCAGCTAACAACTCGAAGCAGTTTATATGCAGGGTCTTTTCCTCCCTGGACCAAGGGCCTCCCGTTTGATGCCCATGCGCAGTTGCTCCCCAGCCAATGAGGGAGGCATCTGACTCTATTTGAATGTCCGGCTGTCTCAGAATGAGGCTCTTGCCATTCCAAACTGTTAACCAGGTTAATTCTTCTATGGCAGCTTGTGACAGGGGACAAGGAGCATTGTAGCATTGCTCGTTTTCCCCCAAAGCTGAGGCCAGGTCCCTCTGTAGTGCTCCGCAAAACAAGGGGCCTTGGACAACAGCTTGGGACACTGAGTTGAATTTGCCCAGGAGGCGTGACACGTACCGCCCCATAGGCGTGGCTGTTTGATCTTTGATGATCTTGGTTGCTTCTTGTCTCAGTTTCTTGATCTTGTGACCGGGTAGCTTTAGCTCCATAGTCTGTAAATGTACCACCATCCCAAGAATTCTATCTCCTGGGTTGGCGTAGTAACCTTTTCTGGGTGGATTATGAACACCAGATTCTCCAATAGATACGTAAGACCTTCTGTATGGTCCGTTGCCATCTCCTCCGTCTCTGCCAAGACAAGAATGTCGTCTATATATGCCACAAGTCTCACTCCCAGCTCTCTGAGCAGGGTTAGTGCTGGCTTCAGGGTCTTGGAAAAGACCCAGGGAGCGCAAGACAGACCGAAAGGCAAGAATGTGAATTAATAGATACGGTTTTGTACAGAAAAGTGTAGCACTTGTCTGCTGGAACTTTGGATAGGGATCGTGAAGTAAACATCCTTCAGATCCAGCTTGGTCATCCAATCGTTCCTTCAGCAGGTCTCTGAGTGTGTGTAGTCCCTCCATCTTGAAGTGTTGAGGGGCTACAAACTCGTTGAGACTCTAGGTTTATCAATGGTCTCATTCCGCCGTCCTTTTTAGGGACTAGGAAGATGCTCGAGTAAAACCCTTTGTCTGCTTCCCGAGGAGCTAGTTCTACTATCGCTCCCTTGGATTGCAGCTATGGCACTTCCTCCTGTAAGAGGCTCCGCTCAGATGTAGTCAGTGCCGCCACTCCCCATTGGGGAGGTGGCCTTTCTGAAGGTTCTGATAGGAACTCTATTCTGTAACCCTGGACAGTGAGTGTTGAGTACCCAGTGATCTTGGGTTACTTTTTGCCAATTTGCAAGGAACAATGCTAATCTCCCTGCAATAGTCTGGCTGTGTTTCTACCATCTCCAGTGGTAAGATCCCCCTTTTGACCAATATATTTTTTAATATACTCTGATGACAAATGGCATGTGTGCGTGCACTCATTAGTTGGTCGTTGGAAGGAGTTACTTGCATGTCAACAGGGGCTGCTTGCCCTTTTTCGACAACCAAGACTTCCCTCCTCGGTTTGTCGAGCCGCCTCTTCTTTGGGGGAAAGTGGGACGGCTCGATCAAAAAAACTGTTTGTTTTGAGGGAGTTTGGAAGAAGAAAGAATTTTCAGAGACTCTGCTCTGTTCTTCATTTTAGGTTCAAAGTCCTTCCCAAACAGGTATGGGGCAGGATTGGAGAATATATCCTCCTCTGCAAGATCTTGGATCTCGGGGTTGATCGCTTTTAAGATCTTCCTTCTTCTGAAACGAGATACTTGAGCAGAAGCATTGCCCAGTGGCTGGATTGCAGTAGTCAGTGCAGCCTTGAACTGCTACGTAGAAAGCTTCTCCCCATCCTGTTCGATATCCTTCAGCATAGCTAGAAAAGGAGTAGCTGGATCATGTATGAAGGCTTGCAGGCAGGCAATCTCACCATTCGTATCCTAGGCTTCCTTCTTACAGCTGTAGATTTGAATACTGTATCCAGCCTTGGACACTTTGTCTCAGGCAGATCAGGCGTAGGGAACATTTTCCTCAGCCTCTTTCGATCTTCATTAAGCAGCGGCTTTGTGAAAGAAACCGCCACTGCCAACTTGCTGTGCTCTGACAGCTTGGCAGGGTTGGACGAGGCATCGTACATCTCGTCCCAGTTTCTTACTTGGCGACTGGGGGACGGTGATCGGCACCTATCCGCCCACAAAGAACCAGAGTTTTCTGCACTTGGTTCTTCCAGTGCTTTAACTCGACTCTCCATCGAGGAGAGTGAGGACTGGATCTTGCCCAGTTGCAGCATGACGCTGTTGTGGGCAGCGAGTTAGAGACACCGTTGGCGCTCTGGCAAATGGTGTCTCTATTCTCACCAAGGTCGGGTAGTGAGCTCTACTCATCCCCGTCCTTGGTAAAACGTAAAAAACGGAAGAGGAAACTTTGTCCCTCTCCATCCAACATCTCATGTTGGGAGTCGTTGTCTTCCTCAGAACTAGAATCCGACAGCGATCAGTAGACGTAACGATTAAATAAACAATTGGCTTGTCTGCTAGAGTTAGAAAAAAGGCCAACATGGTCACATTGGGTTGGGGATTATATAGAACCTTGAGACCCCACCTATAGGTGGAGTGAGTTACCGTAAATATTTTAAGTTTACTACAAACTAACTAAAATTTTGGAAAACTAGGCCAAACACCTTTGATATGTGAGACTGAGCCTTCTGAAATATAACATTGGATAATATTATATCTAAAGCTAAGTAAAGCATCTTTACAGACATTCATAGGCAAGAAATGTGTATGTGAAACTAGAAGATTAAAAGTTAAATAAAATAAATGATATAAAGTGATTTTATCATCTTTAGCTTTCATCAAGTACATGCATGCTTGCTATGCCTAAATCATGATTCATGCTTTGAAATCATCAGGAGTAGATCATAGACGGATAGATCCAGTACTATGATTACTTTGCTAGCTTAGGCTCGCCCCTTAATGTTCTACATTACTTCTAGTACATATATGATAAATATTAATCAATAAATTAATAGTACCTAGCTAATATTCCATGATACGAAAAAGTAGTATGCTTGGGTGCAAAATGATTCACCAAGCTATGATACGCATCCAATTTTGATGTTTGAAAAGCATTTGAGCCTTTAGCAATACCCTTACACAAATGCTTGTTTTGAATGACAGAAAGTAAAGTGATACTGGCCTGTGTATCTCTATAGAATTTAACATAATACTTATTTCGTTTATGTACCCACTTCTTTTTATCTATTTGCGTTTTCCAAGTGGGCCATGAGAGCACTTTTTGTACAACTTGCCATGCCCTTGATGCTTGTTATGTATATGATTGCATATGGACAGCCATTTTTCTAGAATAAGGTCTTCATTATCTACTTTTGTTGACATAATTGACCAGTACAGATGATTCACTATGCTACGTGTCCATTCAGCAATATTGTCACTTTCTTTTTTGCTAGCTTATCAAGTTTTTCCTTAAGTCCTACATGTTTAAAGAAGTGTCACATACATGTGTGCATGTACCATAAACAGCCGGAGTAGTAGTTGCATGTCTTTATTTTAGAAACTGTATACTATTAATATTACCCTTGGCCAGATGCATACTTCAAATTTGTGCTGAATTCCTGTCTGTGGTCCTTCATCCACTTTGTTATTTGAACATGTCTGTCAGTGACAAACACATCTACATCTAATCCTTTTTTCTTCAAAAATGTCATTCCTGTTATGCAGCCCTCTTTTTTCATGTTGGTACTTCCCAAAACTTCATTGCTCTATTAAATAATTAATATTTTCAAAAATATTATTATATAGGCAGTAGCTTATATGTAGGACTGAGGTTGGTTTTTCAAGATGGCGGCTGTTTTTATGATTTTCAAACACTTATAACTCTTTTATCTTACGTTTTACAGCCTTATAAATGGCTTAGATGAGCTCTCCTTCACTGAGCAATTCTCCTGGTACCTTTAAAGTGGACTGTAATGTAGCGGGAGCTTTTCTGGAGAATAGGCCCAAAATTGAAATTTCTGCAAAATTCTTCAGACTTTTTCTTCTTTCAACTTCTTCTATCAACACTGAAATCTTTTAAACTAAAAAACTCCTCAAGTTGGCATTTACACCAATCTTTTGTGCTTAGGTCAAGGACCATAAATGACTCTTCAAAAGAAACAAGGACAGAGAACAGATTAAAGACAAAGTGCAGCTGCAGACACCTCGTGGGTTTGTGGTTTCACGCCATTTTAATTTATGCGCACGTGATCAGCATGAACATAATTAACTCAACCACAAAATGTAAATAATTTATTTAAGAAAAAAGAAGGGAAACAAGTAAATGAAAAAACATTAAAAATGGAAAAATAGTAGGATTAACTTGTGAAAAATGTAAGGAAACAAGAGGGTAGTTTCAAGCTGGTGTGGTAATAAATCCTACACC